>NC_077233.1:288647961-288727961 GCF_027887165.1 Monodelphis domestica
GCACCAAATACTGGTCTTCGGGCCCATCACTCTCTTCGTTATGTTCCATTGCCAGATGTGAGCAGGTCAGCTAAAGGATAGACTTCCATTTCACCGGAGGGGAATCTCGAAGCTTCTAGAGTAGCAGGCGGGGAATAGGGACACGATGGAGACTTTCTCTACTCTTCTCACATCTTCCTTCAGTAACTTGCAGTGCAATTAGCTTTTGCAGTCTTCTTTGTATCTGGAAGTCAGAAGCTTCTGCCTGGAGCAACTCAAAGCTTGAAGAAGGTCTCAAGAAAATGGAAACTTTCCCATCATCACCAACTCTGCCCCATCCTTCGTGCAAGGCAGGACACTCCCTCCATCAATAAGCAGAGTCCCATCCCAAAGACTTTGGGACAGGGGTTTTATATACATCTACACTCACACATAAAGATGTATATCTAGATATACGTATGTAATTTAGTTCCTACACTCCAACCTCCTAGAAATTATTTCAGCCTGTCCCTAGAAGTTGAGAAAACGGTGCTTTTAGTCAGACAGATAGTACAAACAATACATTTTCTTTACCAAATTGAGAAGAGTTGTCTTTTAAAATCATCGTCGGTGTTCTAGTCCCTTTCTGTACTTGTATGCTTCTCCTGAGCCCTCTATTTCTCCCTACAGTCTGTCTCTTGGTCATCTCATCAGCTCCAGTACTTTCAATGCCCATGGCATCCAGATCCCATACCTAGCCCTCATATGTTTCCTGAATTTCCATCCCATAGTCCCAACTGCTTACTGGATCTCTAGCTGGGTATCTCTTAGAGTATCCCAAGCTTAATGCATGGAAAATAGAACTCATTTTATTTCCCACTAAGCTCACCTTTTTTTTCCTGACCCTCCCTGTTTCTGCTGAGGGTACCATAGTCCTAATCACGCCATTTTGTAATCTTGGAGTTATATTTAAAATTATTCATTCTCTCTCACCAACCCAACCTCTTCCTGATCAGTCTATTCCCCAGTCTTTCCAACTCTGCCTCTCCCACATCCCGTATGTCTGTGGCTTTCTCTCTCTTAGACTATCATCTCTCTAGGTCACGTCCTTATCCCCTTTAACCTCAAATATCACAATTGTCTCATCTTCCTGCTAGTCCAGGGGATCTCGATTTTTAGTGTTGTGGACCCCTTCAATAGTCTGGTGAAGCTATGAGTGCTTCATAGAATAAAATACATAAACAAGAGAAACTATTTATACTAAAAGAGTTAGCAGAAAATTATCAAAACAAGGTTATGGACTTTAAGGTAAGCATGTTTGCTTTAATCTGTCTTCCTCATAGCTACCACATTAATATCTTGAAGTCAAAACTCTGACCCTGTCATTCCCTTGCTCCAAAGGCTTTGCTGGCTTCCTGGATAAAGCACAAACTCTTCTGGCATTTAAAGCCCTTCATAATCTTCCAGACTGATTATACATGACCTTCTTTCACATGCTCCAGGATCTATCCAAACTGGCCTACTTTTTATTTCTCATCCCTTGACATTCCCTCTCCCATCTTCATGCCTGGAATACTTCCCCTAACCTCCACCTCTTGGAAACCTTCGTTTCTTTGAAGGCCTTTCAGCTAAAATTCTACATCCTTGATGAGCCCTTTACAATTCAGTACTTGCCACCTTCCTGTTACTTTGTGCTTATTCATATCATACTTCTTTTTCTGTGTAGGTATTGTTTCAGTGTAGTAAAAAGTAAACTGCTTAAGGTGGGCAGACGTGTGTGTGTGTGTGTGTGTTTTATATTTGTGACTGTCGCTTAGCACAGTGCCTGGCATGTAGTAGAAGCTGACTAAATGTTTGTTAAAATTGACTTGTTGTTACCATTTGAAGTAATTATTTCTAGCAATACTACAATAATCATCAAAGAGTTAGACTTTATTTCCGGTAAAATCTATAGATATCTGATATTGTATTATGGCATTGATTTTTCCTTCACTTTCAACCTTTGGGAAAGGCCAAATATAGTGGCATTTACATCAGCAAGATCTTACTTCAGGAGATTCTGTTCCCATATTTGATCTTCCTCACTACATTTCTTATGTCAGTGACATAGAATCAAAGGCCAGGAAGGGAGGGACACAGTAGAAATAGAGAACCCAAAGTATATTAGGAAAAATTTTCCATTGTACATTTCAATGAAATATACGTTTTGATCTCAATAAAGATGCAGTAGCAATCAAAGTTTTCTAGAGGGTTTCTTAAAACGTATTGGAAAGTAAGCATTTTTTTATATAATCTGGGCTATATTATCTATTGTCCTACTGTGTAGATACAGCAGGAGATAGAATGCTGGACTAGAGTGAGGAAAATGAGCTCAAATTCAGATGTGGATGAAGAAATCAAAACTATCAATAAGCACATGAAAAAGTGTTCGAAATCCCTCCTGATTAGAGAAATGCAAATCAAAACAACTCTGAGGTATCACCTCACACCTAGCAGACTGGCCAATATGGCAGCAAAGGAAAGTGATAAATGTTGAAGGGGGTGTGGCAAAATTGGGGCAATAATGCGCTGCTGGTGGGGTTGTGAATTGATCCAACCATTCTGGAAGGCATTTTGGAACTATGCCCAAAAGGTGCTAAAAGACTGTCTGCCCTTTGATCCAGCCATAGCACTGCTGGGCTTGTACCCCAAAGAGCTAATAAGGAAAAAGACATGTAAAAGAATATTCATAACCACATTCTTTGTAGTAGCAAAAAATTGGAAAAAGGGGGGTGTCCATTGATTGGGGAATGTCTGAACTCATTGTGGTATCTGATGATGATGGAATACTATTGTGCTCAGAGGAATAATAAAATGGAGGAATTCCATGGAGACTGGAACGACCTCCAGGAATTGATGCAGAGTGAAAGGAGCAGAACCAGGAGAACATTGTACACAGAGACGGATACATTGTGGCACAATATAATGTAATAGACTTTTCTACTAACAGCAATGCAATGATTCAGGACAATCCCTGAGGAACTTATGAGAAAGAATGTATCCACATCCAGAGAAAGAACTGTGGGAGTAGAAATGCAGAAGTAAAACATTTGATTGATCATGTAGTTCAATAGGGGTATGATTAGGGTTTTGATATTAAAGGATCACTATACTACAGATATGAATAACATGGAAATAGGCTTTGAACAATGATACCTACATAGTTCAGTGGAACTGCTTGTCAGCTACAGGAGTGGGGCAGGAAGGAGAAGGGGAAATCATGAATTATGTAATCATAGAAAAATATTCTAAATTTTAAAAAATTCAGATGTGGACACTTACTAGTTGGTGTGACCTTGGGAAAGTAATTTAACCATTGCCTACTTCCATTTCCTTAATTATAAATGGACATTACAATATTTATCTCAAATCTGTTGTGAGGATCAAATACCATAATATTTTTTACTGTGCCTGCACATAGTAAGTACTTAATAAATTCTTTCCCCTTCATCTTCCTTTTCTCCTGAAAAATTTAAAATGACAGTAATTAATATTGCTCCTCTAAAAGCAGAAATTTAAGTTGCATTTTCCCCCTACAACTGAAAAGATACGCATCCAAGGGATCAGGGAGGCTCTGGAGAGAAGGACTTTGAAATAGTAAAAACAGCAAAAAACAGTTTGTAGAGCTCTAAGTGAAAACCTTGATTCAGGTTTCTGTCCCAGCTTCTAGCTCACAAGTTCATGACCCCAAAAGTTCACATCTTCAGTATTCCTAGTGCCCCGTGGCAATAAAGAAGACGCTACTTAGCTTTTCTTGAGTCTGACTCGTTTTCCCTTAATATTTAGTCAGCCAGTCAACAGGCATTTATTAAACACTCACTATGTGCCACTGATATTTTGTTCACAGAATAATAGTATACAGTCAATGACTTTAAAGAGAATTTATGGTATCACGTGGTCTAGAAGGCGATTTCCCTTCCGGGTAGTATCTTTTTGTTGATATAGCAAGCTCGAAGGACTTGAGCTTTTCCCTCCTTCTTTTGTCCCTCCCATGTTCCACTTGATTCCTGGTATTAAAGTCCATTTCTGAAGTGTCACATCGCCCAGTTCCTTGTTTGCCTTTGGAAAGTGCAGTAGGCTTGTTTCTTTTCTTAGAGACCTGCTTTCTGTTGAAGGCATATTGGTGTTGGAGATGGTCTGTGATAATAGAGAGGCAGCCTCCAAGACCTGAATTCAAGTCTGACCTCTGGCATGTTTGACTCTAGGCAAGTCACTTACCTTGTCAGTGCCCTTGGAAACTCAAGCTAATTGGACATCAGAAAAGAGCCTCAACTTAGATTTAAGACTTGAGCTGTGAATTCTGCTTCTCTCACTTACTCTCTGCATGACCCTTCCTTAAAAAAAATCGCAGATTTAGATCTGGATGGGAAATTCTGGGGCCATCTTGTCCAGCTCGGAGTGAGTCCCAGACAAGTGAAGTGCCTTGGCCAAGTCTGTGGCTGTTAAGTGGCAGAGGTAAGAGTCATACCCAGATCTTCTGATTTCAGTTTCAGCACAGATTTTGCTGCTTGCAAGAACAAATAAAAGAACGATGTTCTTTGATTGCTGTTAAAATTGGGGCTTACACTGGCCCGATGAAGTGCCAAGGTAGATAATGTTTTAAAATAGCTGCAGCCAATATATTCATGAGCAGAAATTATACACTAAACACAATTTTTTCTGATGACACTGTTGTTTATACAAAATCCAAACACTGAAATGCTGAAACTAAATTATGTGCTCAGCCTTCAAATTAAATCTAACCAATCCCCATTTGTGCTTACTCATCAGTTGTGGAGAGTTAAATATTTGCTTGTGAAACTGAACTGCTGCCTGCCAAATGTGTTCCTCGTAGTGTTTCCTTTTTCTCCTCCTTTCCCCTCTTCTTCTCCTCCCCCTTCCCTCCCTTTCCTGCCAGGGAACGTTACTGTTCTCCGACTTCCATACTGCTCAAGTAGACTTCTCAGTGTAATTAACATCATTGATTCGGGATCCTGGGAGGATTCTGTTTAAAAAAGTGATGGAAAAATCTGGATTCCGTAACTTCATAAAAGGCACACAATTTAAAGGCTGGCATTTATGAAACGCTGTTTTCAGTGCAGTTTACATACATGATTTTATTTGATCCTCATGACAGCACTATTAGGATTCTTAGCTCAACTTTACAAGTGAAGAAACCGAGGCTCAGATAGGTTCTATGACTTTTCTAGAGTTATACCAGCAGTAGATGTTAGAGGGACAGTGCAAACCCAGGCCCAGCTTGACCCCAAGCCCATTGTTCTTTCCCCTTCACCACATTCCCTCACTGTTAAAAGTCTAGTGAAATTGCTAACATGATATTAGCAAGAAGAGGTCCTGCTTTGCTAGGTTATCTTTTTGATCTACTGACCAAGGCTAGCCCCTCACCTTTTCCCCCATATACGATCTTGATTCTTGGTCTTAGCTACCATAGCTCCACTCTCCTCTCTCTGCACATGCACCCAGATCTAGATATGTAGCTCGAATCTATCTCTTCCTGACTTCAACTGCTTTGGGCCTTCTCAAAAACTCACCATGTCCAGAACTGACCTCAGATTTCTCCTTGCTCCCAACCCTTTCCTCTTCCCCATATTAGTTATTGTTGAGAGAATCATCCTTCTGCCCTCACAGCTGTGGTGCCATTCGACATTCCTTACTCTCATTGACAGCATATGTCAATTCTGTTGTCAAATCTTGCTTCTCTTTCTGCAGCACTTGTATACATACCTTCCTCTCCTTTATACAGCCATTCTCTCACGCCATATCTCGCCTAAACTAATTCATCGGTATTCTTCCTCTATTGTTCATCTGTCCAGGTGATTTTCCAACAGTTCAGATATGAATCCTGGTCAGCAGTGGCATCCCATTGGTGAAGTATCAAGTATGGCGCTCTTTGTTGGGTACTTAACGTCCTCCACATGGTGTTCCCTTTGTAATTTTGGTCTTTTCACATTTTATGTCTCTCCAGGCACACTTTGAAGCAGTGTATTTACACTTCCTCACATACAACACTCCATGTCTCTGCACTGGATTTCCCTCTGCTTGGAATGCTCTCCTTCCTTACCTCCACCTCCTCAGTTTCTCTGCCTTCTTTCAAAATTCACCATAAAACCCACTTTCTACGGGAATCCTTTTCCAGTTTCATCCTTCTCATTCCTTCCCTGTTTGCTCTGTATTTTTATTGTATGTGTCTAGTTATTTGTACATTGTCTTTCATGATGGAAGGTGAGCTCTCTGAGGGCAGGAACCACAATAAGCACAGTGCCTGACACATAATAAGGGTATAATAAATGCTCGTCAACTCACTGATTGAAAGCTTTAACGAAAAGAAGCAGGGTATAGCGGAAACAGCACTCCACTTAGTCTGGAGGGCTTTGGCTTGCATTCTGCCTCTAACACTACCAGTATGCCTGTGTATGTGCCTTGCCCTCTTCATTGGCAGTTCCCTTATCTGTAAAATACTTACCTCACAGGGTTCTTGTTTGGCTAAGGTGCTTTTGTGTACTTTTAGATATATGTCAGCTATTATTATTATTATTATTATTGTCATGATGATGATGATGATGAAGAGTTACAAATCTATAAGAATTGATTGTAGATCTTTTCTGTAAGATGATAAAGGAATTTATTCCAAATTGGTTTGAATAATCTGAAAGCATACAATTGAAATGCAAAGAGAATTTTCATTGAAAAAGGAGAATATTTGGGAAATGATAGCTTTGAAGATTTTTTAGTTGATTGTTCTAAAATGACTATTTGAGCAAACACTTCCCCCATCCTCCTCTTTCCCTCTTGTACCCTCCCCTTGTAAATAGACAAGCTGAGCTCATTTTTCCTGCCAGGTAGAATGGCTTTTGTATCTAACCATCCTCAATTCAAGTTTCAAATTCAAACCTGCTCCTTTCAGCTTGTTATGGAAGCAAAATTAGATGCTTCTAGAACATTTCATGGTTAACAAAAGGAGTTTATTTAGCCACATCAAGGAAAGGTTATTGAACAAACATATCGATTCACTTGGGCATTGCTTTCCTGACTCTGGGCTATCCATGATGATTGGCTAGTAAGAAGCCTGAAGAAGATGTTAATGACTCCTAGTGTCTGAATTTTTTTGTACCTAGACCATGAGAAAGCTACATCAATAACCCAAACTAATGACATTTCAAGGGCTCTTTCAATATATTCTAAGAAAAATTAGCTTAGTTTGTATGAAGTAAGGTTTTAGGATTTTTCCCTATCAAATTCCACTCATTGGTGGTAAAATTTTAATATCAGAATACCTCGAAGAACAAAGAAAAAAACCCCTTTAGGTCAGTGCACATGGTTCACAAATAGCGTCAGCCTCAATGGAATTCCTAACTGTGGGGAGGGGGGTAGAGAGAGAGAGACAGAGACAGAGACAGAGAGAAAATACACACAGTTCTAGAGAAAAAAATGAATTTTTCTCTCCCATTAAAAAAATTTAAACTGATGCTACCATACCAGTCTATCCCTCCCTTCTCAGCAAACCCATTGGGGAGGATTTGCCACCATTGATCCATGTCTCCAATTTAGGAAAGGTCTCTAAGACCTTTTCAAGTGTTGCCTCCAGGGCCTTGGACCTGAAAGTCCCAACAAAGTTCATTTGGCCCATTTCTAATGACCTCTTCAATGCTGTATGAAATCCCATCACAGTTCCCTCAGAACAATTTTTAGACACCCCTCTGATTCCAGATTTTAGGGAAGGCTTAGGCTTACCACAGTTGCTGGGCTTGACGATGATGACTATTACCCCTCCCCCCCCCAGATACTAAAAAAAATGTCTAGGAAGAATTTATTTTCTAATTCCCCAGGGGCAATAGTCAGAACCACCTTTCTCCACAATCGCCCTTTATTCAGTTTGAAGAGATCATTCTGTTCTCATGATGCTCCATGTACATCAGATTTAAAGAAGAGGGGGGAAAAGAGAAGTAAATAGAGGAATGAAGGAGAATATCCTTACAGGAGGAAAACATCAATGTTTCTTGTACAATCAGTCATTCAGATAATGTTACTGAACTGAGACCTTTCTTAACTGTTAACAAAACATTTGCAATGGATCATTTAAGTAAGGGAGGCAGGACTGCCATGCCTAGCATTCCTATGGCTAATTATTTTGAAATTGTAGAACTAACTGCTCAAGTTTTAAAGCAAAAATGAAACGACACTGAAATAAAAAATAAAAACTGTTCATTTAGAATAAAACACAACTTCTGTAATTCCAGCTATTTTCTTACACTGGATTTCCTCCCTGATCCCCTAAATTTAACCGGCTGAAATTTTTGCAAGAGTGCTATCCTTTTCAAGCTTTGGAAGGATTTGCCTTTTATAGGAAATCTGCATTTCATCATAAAGATGGAGCACAACATCCTTGGCTTAGTTTTATATGCCACAGATTCAGTCTAGTTTTATTACTATGTGCTCAGTAAGTAGTAAAGACATAAGCAATATGGTGAATACCGTATGTAAATACTCTGCTGAATCTGTGCTTTCATCTTATCGAGCTCTCTGTCCATCCACGTAGATTTCATCGGCCCTCGGCTTCCCATCCTCTGTGATTCTGAGGTCGGTCCTTTGCTAAATCTCCTGTACTCCATGACTTCAAGGGTCTCCTGGTTATTTTACTATGACAGATACTGTGTGCCACGTGATTAATATATTTTAAGTAGCAATGAATATAGTTTTTAAAGACAGATGTTTGATAGAGTCCCTGTAAGAACAACTGATAAGATAAGCTAGAAGTACTATTGATTATGTTCCCAGAACAAATCATATTTCCAAGGGAGACTGGCTAGAAAGTTCAACCAGTGGAGCATCCAACAGGAAAATAGAGCTGAATAAACTAATGGTTAAAAAATACTCGTATAAACAAGTTTGCACGTGGCATCATTTATGAATTTTGAGTCTGGTCATAGAGATCATGGAAATGTCAGATGAAGCTCTTTCACTGTTTGGACTTTCACAATTAGAGTGCTGCACTTTTAAAGAAGCCTCACAAATAAAGGAAGAATGGCATAACTGGAAGAGAACAGGGCTTAACTTCCGGAAGAACTACGTTCAAAACCTGCACCTCTGACCCTGCTGGTTGCATGGGCAGGGCACGATGTTTGGGTGTCTCAAGCAACTGCCCAAGATGTACCTAAGTGATAGACAGATTGGGATTTGCTCCTGGTGGAGGGAATTAGTTCACCATTTTCCTCTTGACATTTTAGTCTCCCTTTCTCTTACCCATCTACTTTTTCACCCCCCCCCTCTCAAATTCACCCCCACCCCCACTCCATCACTGTCAGAAACCACTTAGTGGAAAGCATTTATGTCTGACCCATTTGTGATCCTTGAATTCTTACAATGGGTGCTTTTTGCCAAAGAAAAGTCTAGATATGGTGTTCATCATGTTTAGAGAATAGAAAAGAGGCGAAATCATAATTTAGAGACATGTTTATTATGAAATTCAGTTGTCACAACTGGGCCATTTACCCTTAAAACGTTTTATGAAAATGTTAAACATATGAATAGATATTCATAAGTAATTTTTTATCCCTCTGCTATTTTTCTTAGTAATTCATTTACTTGCCTTTGATTCCACAAACACTGTCCAAGTTCATTTCATGTGACCAGTCTATGCCAATCTCCTGCCAAAAAATGAAAAGAAACGTACCTTTTAACAAAGATAGGGAAAGACACACACACACACACACACACACACACACACACACCCCTAATGGTCTAAGGTAAAATGAGATCTGACACTCCCAAGGAACTCATTTTCTTATCTAATTTTATCCTTCTCAATAAATACTTTGATATTTTCCTTCTCCATAAAATGAACGTTCTTTTGTATGTAGTTTGAGCCTCCACCCCAGCTCCTTTCTTAACAGTAATTACTTTTATTTCCCTATATCAGGAGGTCTGTGGAAGTTTGCATATTAACAAAAATATGTACCTGGGTGTCTAGAATTCAATAGAATTGGTTTATTCATTTTGCAGGGGTGCATTTTATTTTGTATATTCAGAAACATTATTAGGAGAATGTGTTCATAAACGTCACTAGACTACAAAACGTGTTCATTACACAAGAAAGGTTCACAGCTCCTATATAGTAAATGTCTTAATTTCTTCGGATTAAATAAATATTCAAATTACTCTCTACAATCAATGCTAAAATTAATATATACAGATTACCATGAATTGAACACAAACAGGTATACACAAAATGAATATAGAAAGTACAACTGTATCTACACTATTAATTCATCAACAGGTGGTCAATAATGAAAGACAGATAATTTTTAATATTTTGACTATGAAAAGTTCATAGCCAGAATCCAACTCTCATTACAGTACCAATTGATTCCACTTGTGAAATTCTGTCCTACGCTGTTTAATTTCTCTCAAGATGTCAAGTACAATCTCTTTTGAGAAAATGCTCTTCACTAGACACAGGTGACAGCAATGTCATCAGTAGAGAGTCTTTTCATCTCCTTTTCTCTTTGTGTTCTCCAGCTTCTTCCCAGGAGTGATAGGAAACAGTCTTTTTAGTCTCTCACAAGCTCTACCTTTTATTGCTTGCCACAGTTTATCTCATAGATCAAAAGTTAAAAAAAATAATAATAATAAAGTCTCCCTTCCTGACTCGGTAGGGAGAATCGTTTCATAGCACGTTTTTCAATGCCCTTTCCTACTCCGAGCACACATTTCCTGTTCAGTAACATTTCACTTGGTTTTTAAAGATAGAGCAACCGCATCAGTAGTCGATGGGAGCACTTACTGAAACATGGGTCAAGTTCCAATATCTAAGGAAATATTAGCAAGTTTAAAGGAGAGTTTCAAAGTGTTGTAAGGAATTTGTGGGGTGGGGACAAGCCAGAAAAGGGACCATGTAAGAACAGAGGAAATCCATTGAATTTACTGAGTCAAGGTGAGGGCAAAATGAGAGAGATGACTGTTCTGCTGTCCATTTTCAAAGGAAAAGTTAGGTGCCCCACAGCTACAATGTACTGTAGTAAAAGAAGTCTCAGCTTGGAGTCAGATCACCTAGGTTTGAGTCCTAGCTTTCCACTTAATGGATGCACTGTAAACTGTGAGTTACGTAGCTCCTCCCTACCTCAGTTTCCTCTTTAGCCTTAGAAAAACCCAGAAACACTAAATTAGTCATAAAACCAAATCTTTAGTCAGGAAAAGAGACAAGTCCATAATATTCGGCCACCACACAGAGTCAAACCTCTGGGGCTCTGGGGACAGTGTCTCTGAGAGAATCACCCCCCAAAGATGATTCTCCAAAGAACGATTAAACATAGGGATCTCACATATGACAGGGAAATATGACTGATTGGCTTTCCAATGGCTACAAGGAAAGGAGAAATCCTAGACGGGATTATCAAAGAGAGGCTGATGCTTTACAGTGGATACTAAAGAAAGACTCCAGCCAAGGGCTGGGCTACCTGGGAGAGGACTTTGATACAATGGGAGAAACTTATAAGACAAAAAGGGTACTTAAGATCTGATTATGTTCACTAAAAGGTTATTATTTAGCCGGAGGAGAGGTCACTCTGGGACTTCCCTTAAGGAAGTTTCCAAGGGGTAGGGGTAAACTTGGGGATCCAGAAATACAGTGAACCCCTCATTTATAAAATGAGACGGTTGTACAAGATGGCCTTTTGCAGTCCCTTGTATCTCACTATATATAATCATAAAATCCATGGGATGTGAAGGTGAACCTAAATTTTATTTGGCGAGCAAGTCTAACTACTCAAGTGTTAGAGCAGGCTCACTGGTACTGTCTACAGTGTGAGGTGATATCAAAAAGTAAGTATTCATACTCTATTCATTTATTTCTTGTTTGGAAATTAATTCCAATACTGGCTAGTTAGAGTGCCCTCATATGTCTTTTATAGCATTGCCTCTGATTTTCAAAGAAATACTATTGTGTTTAATTACAACATTGGTAGAATTCATAATGGTAGTATTAGAGTGAATATTATTTTTTTTACTATTTACTTCAGGTGTTGCCCATACCTGCTTTGATAAGACAGGTAAAGACCCAGGGCAATGAATGTGCACCCCTTCCCCCCACTCCATCCTTCCCTCCCTGACACAGAATAGGAACTATAGAACTAAACAATAGAAGAGATCTTATAGTTAAATGTGGTGGTTATAGTAGGCCTAAAAACTAAATTTGGGGTTTCCCAAGACTGTAAATTTTCTACTAAGCTATAATGGTGCAAGAAGATTTTGCTGTCTTATTGCTGTTCTGCTTTAGATTCTAAAATGATGGGAATTTCCCAGAGAAGCAGCACAATGAATTTAGCATTAGCCCTGGAATCTGGAAGACCTGAATTCAAATCTCAGCCTCAGATACTTTCTATCTATGAGGCCCTAGGCAAGTCATTTGACCTCTCTGCCTCAGTATCCTCATCTTTAAAATGGAATAATAATAGCACCTATCTCTAAGGATTGTTGAAGGATCAAATGAGATGACTACTCGAAAACCTTAAGATCATATGTAGTGCTAGCTATTATTATTTTAAAAGACTCTTATTTAGCTCAACCACAGGATCAATAGCTTTTGTTTAGAAACAGTTTCTGGATCTGTATGGGTAGAGAGTAGGGCGGAGTGTTCAAAGCACCAGTGATCTCCTTTGCTTTAAATCGCTGCCCTTGAAATGTCAATAATATGGAAATAGGTCTTGATCAATGACACACGTAAAACCCTGTGGAACTGTGCATCAGCTAAGGGAGGGGGATGAGAGGAGAGGAGGGAAAGAACATGAAACGTGTAACCATGGAAAAATATTTTAAATTAGCTAATTAAATAAAAATTTACCAAAAAAAATTAATAAATCTCTACCCATGGTTTCACATGAGGAACTTGCTCAACTTGCTTTGGGTATGTGGTCCAGCTTTACCAACTCCTCAACCCTCCTCTTACTTATTTTCATCCTCCCTCCTCTTCTTTCTCCTTCTCCTCCTACTGTAAAGGTAATTTTAGGATTGTGACTTAAATCTAAATTAATTTGGGTCGCCAGAAGAAATCCCAAATAAAATACCCAAGTCAGCTGGAAATTTATGGTGATTTTAATTAATATAGAGGAAAGGAATTAAGGAGAAGAGAGAGAAAGAGGGTATAGGATTTCTCCTGCCTGGTCTGTGCCAGGGGAAGTTCAAAGACCTCTGCCATGAGGTCTCTGAAGAAGATTAGAGGCATTCTAAGAGGATAATGTTTGGAAGGTAAAGGAGAAAGGAATCAGCCTAAACTCCAAGAGAGCTCAGTTAAGATGCCTCACCTGAACTAGGCTACTCAGCTTCTCCCAGTGTAGTAACAAGGAAAACTCACAGTCAAACCAGACAATAGCTACCACCATGCCCAGATGCCAAAACACCCAGCACGCTGCCAGCCAGAGCCACCTCTCTGCGGAAAGAGACCAGAGAGAGGAAGTGACGCTAAAAATATAGATGGTTTTTACGTCACTTTCCTGTGTCTCGTGTAAGCCTTAAAATTTCTTAGACTTATAAATGTTGGAAATTTAACCATTGGGAAATTTCATACTTGAAAAATTTCCTATTGATAGTGGGAACTCTATTGGAATGTGAACCCCATTGGCATGGGAGGTTCCTCCTCCTCCCTTCTTAAGATTACTTTAGGACAGAAACCTTTTACTGAACAATGGAAAGGGCTTTGACCTATGCTTAAGCATAGAACAGGAATTTCTTTGAGTCATGATTGATTTTAGAATTGATACAATAGAGATACTTGGAATGACAGAACCAGGTCTTGGAAAATACAATCTCCACCCCACTCAGTCCTAACAGGATTTAGGAAGGGCTGCAGCAAAAGGATCAAGATTTAATTATTTGAGAATATGACCTTCAACAGACATGTGCAAAGCCACAGACCTCTGGGCGGTCCTGGGTTAAGCTAGAGCCACCATTGGCACAGGGAAGACATGGACAGTGATTGGTAGATGTGAGAACTGAGGGGAGGGAACTTGGATGGTTTCCTTAAAGATAACGGGGTCTGAGGACTAGAGGTGGTTGGTTGGAGAGGTTTTTGGTCTGAGAGGTGGTGCTTTGAGAGTTGGCTCTGAAGGAAGCTGGAGGTGGAGGCCGCTGTGACTGTTTCTCCATTTTGGTCACGTGAGTAATAGGGACTGATCTCCTTTCTTTGCCTCAGCTATCTAAGGGCTTGGGCCTTTTGGCCCAGCCTAAACAGAAGGGGTATTTAAGCCCTATTTCCTTCTCTCCCCTTTCTCTCTACCTCGATCTCTCTATCTCTAATTCCTTTCTTCCTCCTGTTTGTAATTAAACTCTATAAAAGGTTGACTGCTGACTTGAGTTTTCATTTAGGAATTACATAGCTGAATTCCTTGGCGACCTTAAATTAATATATATATCAGTCTTTTAAAGTGATTTCCTTGTCACACTCACATGTACCAATGGTAGTTTCAGCTTGACTTAGGACAGCCCAGGGGTCTGTCAGTTGTTTCTGATTTGTCATTTGCTAGCACATGTCTGTCATAGGCCATCCTCCTAAATACTTAATCCTTAAGTATGGATGTAGACATTCCTGTTTTTGTTAGTCTAAGTAGGGTGCAGTAATCTAAAGTTTACACTTCCTCCTCTCTTTCTGCTCCCCCTCCTGGGCTTCTCTACCTCCTCTTCTTCCTCCTTTTTTCAAGTAGTCCACTAGATCAGTATGATTTTTACGTGTACCTTCAATTCCTTATTTATTAATTTGTGGTGTTGATTCTGATTAACCAGTCTGAAAATTGTCAGAGAATAATCTATGTAGAGGAAGAAGCTCTATATTTGGCTCATAAGACTCTTTTTCCAACTTACTGTATACATCATCTTGAACAAGTCAATTAAACTTTGGTGTGTCTCGGTTTCTTCATATTAAATGAGAGGTTAAATTAGAATCTTCCCTAAAGTTTCTTTCAACGCTAAATCAATAATCTTAAATTAGTTTTGCATTCCTTTTTAAATGTCTGGCAATAGTCACATAGCACTAAAGAGTAAAATTTGAAACTTTAGTCGTCATATGAGAAGTAGCCACTTTGCTGACATTTCAAGTAACTGAACTAGAACATGGTAGGAAGGTAGGCTATTGGTAAATGCATATAATGAACATTATTAATCAATGGACTGTATGCTACTTTTAGATTATGGCATTAGCCTACATTTTAGAATTATCAGGCAGGTTTTGAGGCAAGTTTTCGAGGAATTACTTCCAGATGTGGATGAATGAAGATGCAGAGTAAGACACTGGAATTTTAACATACCTGGAATTAAGTATGTTTTAGAGGAACCTGAAAAAATGATAATATTTGCCTTTCTTACTTTTGTGCCCACAAACTTTTAGACATGGATTATGGATGCTGCTGCCTTCATCAATTGTGATGTGATAGCTTTCTGGAAGGCTGTGTGAGAGGTACTTTTTGGAGCCTGCTGGGATGAAATGGAAATCATGATCTCTTTAGCACAATGAACATCTGTTTACCAGCTCTGCTTTCTTTGAAAAATTGTAACAGTGCTTTAATGAATGATTTCTTTTTTTTTCTTTCTGACAGGCTTCCGTACTTGGGGCCAGACTGCAAAGATAACTGTCACGTGTGTCAAACATGCTGAAATCATAAGCACCCACCTTATACAAACTGGTTTAAACAGTTTCCCCACATTCTTTCAAAGCGTTCGGTGAATTAAACATATGTGGGTATATTAATATGATGCGGTCGAAACAACTAATCTTAAAATATCTATTAATTCATCTGTGCCATCTTCATTTTTCTTTCGATTCCAAATTCTTAGCAATGACTGGTACCACAAATTTGTAGTCATAACAATATAAAGCATTTCTTATGTCAGCTTGGAAAAATGAATTCCTTATTCCAAACAATATCTGCAGTCCATTTATTATAAATTATTGGCCTCCAAGTGTTTTGTTTTTGTCTTAGAATAGAGCCGTAAAATGCTGAAAGCATAGGGGGAATTGGTGATGGAGGTCAGGGGCCAGAGTTGGCAAATCTGGGAAGGAAAAGAAAGGAGGGGCAAGGGAAAAATGGAAAAAACGTTAGGTAAAAAAATGAGGATTTTGGAAGGTTAAAAATAAGGAAACTGTGTTTCCTCTTCCACATTTTCAATTTTTCCCTTTCCATCACATCTTTCCTAAGCATTACAATTTCATAAGCCAACTAACGTATTCATAATTCATTTTATGTTTCTAACATTGTGACTTTAGATCTTCAAAGCTTTATTTAAAAATTATTACATCTATTTAGTTATTCATTCCTATTTCTAATTCCCTCTGCCTATTCTTTATTATACTGCATGGCTTAAGATTTACAAGAACATTTATATGACTAATCTATCGTATCATTAGGATTTAGAGGAATGGGAAAGAGTTTTTGATCCAAAAATATTTTAAATGATGACTCCAATTCTTATTAGAGACTATTAAAATATCAAAATGGTATTTGTTGGATTTTGCTTGGCAATAATCTATAAATGGGCAATATTTTTTCTAGTGTACACTGTCCCTAATGAGGGAAGTTAAATAACAACATAAAATATAAAAATATATTAGCCACGATGATGTAAGGATGAGAGATTTAATAAGAATGTGAGGGAAGATTGGTCAAAAGAAGCCATAGATTAATGAGAAATATAAGTAGATGGAAATGATAGTAATAATGATTAGAACGTGGGCTATAAAATATGGAAAACGGAAATGGTTGAAGCTTTAGGTTTAGAAACCTGATCATTATGTTGGAAATTGTTGTATTATTTTCTCTAATCATAAACCAAGGAAACCCAAGATATCATGAATGATTTGATATTTAAAGGCAATGAGTAGACCTTAAAAACTGTAAACTACTTGCTAACTTGGATCCTACTTGACTTTGATTACTGACAAAATTCTAAGAAGACAATAATTACAAAGAACTAGCAATAACTTAATCAAGTAAAGACCATGTCACTTCATTTCCTTTTTCTTACTGAGTTTCTGGAAAGGTCAGGAGAATGAAATAGTTTATATTTCAGTGAAGCCTTTGACAAACTCTCATACTTTTCCTTTCATCAAGACAAAAGGTTTGGACTAAACAATGGAATAGGTGTGGTTGTTGAATGGTTAGATCCAAAAGGTAGTCATTGATGAATTAGAATTTGTGGGGAGGAGGAAGTGCTCAAGAGAAATCTATGCTTGGTCCTCACTATTCAACATTCTTTATGATGGCTTCTAACAGCTGATCACGCTGCAGAGCAGCTTTTTGTTTTGTCATATGTTTGCAGATGACCAGGAAGCGATTTCAAAGCACTGAGCTTTAGTCCTCTTGGCTTATGAAGTATTGAGGACTATTTCAATGTGTTGTTTTTTTTTTGGGGGGGGGGTGTTTGAAAACAAAACAAAAACTAGCTTTGCCTTAGTGAGGCCGGACCCTAACGAAAGCATGTCCAAGCTTTATGCCAGGGATCTAAGAAAAAATACTTACCTTATTGGAAAAGGACCTTGAGATTATGCTATATGAGAATCTTTGGAAAGAACTGAGGATGTTTAGTCTGAAGAAGAGAAGACATTGGGGTCTGGGCATGATGAGCTGTGAAGAATTATGATCTGTTTGACCCCTGATTGCAGAACTGGGAGCAACAAATGGACATTGTGAAGAGGCAGCATAAGACTTGATTTAAGAAAAGCTTTTCTAACGTTTCGACCTACCCCAAAGTGAATGGGGTTGTCTCGGGAATTATTGGGTTTCCCTTTATTTGCAATCTTCCGGCAAGAGTAGCCTGCCACTGCCTGCATGTCCCGTGCAGAAGATTCTTGTTCAGGTCGAGGTTCTTGAATTTTTGTAGTATTTCAAATAGAACAGAACAAAACTGTTTTTGTAAGGTGTTTTTTTCCCTAAATGAAACCATGTCTTACCTTTCCTCACTTAATTTTATAGCCTCGTTATTTACTTTGCTTACACGAATATGAGATGGTAATTAAAGAGAATATTTTTCCATTGGCGAGAGCATCTTTTTTGGTCTTCTATGTAATGTCATTAGACCTCATTCAAACTTGAACAAAGGGCACTAATGAACAGTATGTATCATCATTTGTCTGTATTTGGGGCCAGACATAACAAATCATGTCAGGCTCTGATTGGAGAAGATTGGCTTTTCAACCACTTTGGCCAAATCTACCCTAATTCGAAAGAATATATCATAGAAGTGGCATTCAGATGAAAGATGCTAAAAAGAAAATGATTGATGAAAAATACCATTTGTCTGTCAGAAAAACAATGCTGATGTGTGTTTGTTGGTCTTCAGAAGGCAGATGTTTCCAGGAACCCAGAATCCATTGGCACAGTATTTTGAGCATAGCTCTCTATGATGTTTGGTGTTGATGAAGTGGTCTTGGAACCACAAATCTAATTATTCAATAATACTTAGCAGGTACTTGGCATAGTAAGATAGATACAAGACTTGGGGGGGGGGGCGGGGTTAGAAAGCCCGAGTTCAAATCCTGTCCTAAACACATATTAGTTTTATGAGTCTGAGGAAGCCTCAGTTTTCCCATGTGTAAAATGGGAAAAAATAGGAACCTATTTTATATGGTTGCTGTGGAGATCAAATGAAATATATAAATTGCTTTTATAAAGCTTATGTGAAGGTTATTTATATAACTGTTAAATATTGGCATTACTACTTGTATGGATGCTGTATCTCCCAATCTGTAAAATGAAGACCATGCTGTGTAGGATTCCAGGCATATACATCTGGAAAATGTGGTTGCTGTATTGATATGATATTATACTTGGTCAGAGCAGTTAATGAGACAGCTCAGAGGCCAGAAGAATCTCTGGGCCTCAGCTCTGGCCTGGTCAGACAGCATTCCAATGCATGATTCATGAGCAGGCCATGCAGGCTTTGTTCTGGGAGTTTGAAGAGAGCGGGCTTTTTATGTCAAGCCAATGTAAATCCACTGTAGGCTGTTGCATATGCATTATGTACCTCTTACCTCATTACCTTAATAAAAAGACAGGAAGGGGCGGGATCTTCCTCTTCCTTTCTTTTCTCCTCTCTCTCTAACCTGCCTGCTGGCCATATGGATCACTCCTTCTCTGGAGCTTTACTATGGTCTCTAAAGTCTTCTTTCTTTAATCTTTTGCTCCCTTCTCACCTGATGTACTTGGAGTTTTATCTGTCTTTATCTCCCAATTCTGCCAGTGGTACTTTTTCTTCAACTGATCTCTATCCTCACACCTGATTGCTGTTGCTATCTAGGATTTCTACATTCCACGTATTCTTGGCTATTTTTATCTTCCTTCACTGTATACCCTACAAAGGATGATAACAGGAATCTGCGCTGTTCCTCTCCAAGATCTGATCTGTGTGTGCCTCAGTTTATCAACCCCCTCTCAGACTTCTGTTCTCTTCCTCAAAATTACATTCCTTTAGATTTCCCTTTTATGCAGTGGTTGCTGGCCGACTGCTGTCTGCTGTCTGCTTCAGAGTTGTTGTTATAAAGAAAACATTGTGAAAACCATTAAAATAATATTTAATTGTGAACTGTTAGGACAATCAGTTGGCTACTTTGAGACATTGATGTTTTGAAAGTTTTAACAGAATTGGGGACACAGGTATCACCTAGTTTGTTTGTGCTCCTTTGTTGGGTTTCACCTAACTCTTCCCCAGGTATATATGACCCATGTCATTTAAAGCACTCCAAGGAAAGAGATGGCCTTATTTCTGGAATATCCATCTGAAAGGTCTCCATGAACTTCCATCTTGAATTTTTCATTAGTAGATCGGAGCCTGAGGTGTAATACATTTGCTTAGGAATTTTCATGGGATGATTTAGGAGTGGAGGATGGGGAGGAATTGGAGGGTAGGAGAGGGATAGCTTTACCCTCAGAAGCTCTTATTCCTTGGGTGGCTTTAGAAAGACCCTGAATAGTTGAAAGAAATGAAGGCCTGTTATTTCATTCATTCGTTTCTCCAACATTCCAGGATGCAACTATGAGGAAAGATGAATGAGCCATTCTCCAAAAGTGAAGTTGCTGTGTGAATGAAAAATGGGCCAGTAATATCATTACGGCCACATATCAGAGAAAAATGGGCCAAATTGGAGACGCTTCCTGTCTAGCTTATATAAGTGCTTAGAACTTCTGAATACTAGCCGATTCATTTTCTTGACGTTTATGCTAGTTTGGAGAGCCCGGACGGATAATTGTGGTCATGCTTTGGCTACAATACTCATTAGTGTGGAAAGTTCTTTAATTTTCACATAGACAAAGCTTCTCTTAAAGTGAGTTCTACCTAGGTAGGATTATCATCCTCGGCCAATAGTACCTCTGTGGAGGGAAGGGAATAAGAAGAATTTACATAGTTAATGTCATTCTTCCAGTGTCCCAGAGGATTGCCAGGAGTGATGAAAAGTTAAGCCACGTGTCTATCGTGACTACCAGAGTGGAAGGTAGAGGCAAGGCTGGACTCTGAGGTTTCTTGACCTGAAGGTGTCTTCGTGATTCATTAGCAGCCTCGAAGGTGACAGCTAGAGGAGAATTTCGGGATTCTCTAGGACTTTGGACTTCTTTTTCTCCCTGGAATAGAACCTCCCTGCCATGCCACTCTCCTGTCTGGTGAATTTCTTCGGGAGACCGCTAGTTTGGGATTGGACCCAGGCTAATGGCACTTCCTTCACCTCCTACCTGGGCCTTTGCCTACACGCTCCTCTGAATAGACACCTTTTATCTTTGCCTCTCCCCAACCTGTTCTTTAGTTTCCCTTTTTAAAAAATCAATATTTTATTTTTTCCCTTAATTACATGAAAAAATTTTAACCTTTATTTTTTCAACGTTGGAGCCAACCCCCCCCCCCCCTCCCAGAGACAGAAGGCAATCCGATACTGGTTTTAGGGACTTAGCGGTGTGAAACATGCTTCCATATTGGCCCTTTGGTGAAAGAGAACTGGAACAAACAGAAGAAGAGCAAAGAAATGAAGGGAAATAGCAAACTCTGTGTCCGCGGGCATCCAGATGCCCTCAGTTCTTTCTCTGGGGTGAAGGGCTTTGTGCAGTCCTTGAGAATTTCCGTGGATTGTTGTGCCCGCTTCTTCCCATTAACATTGAGCCGCTTTAGATCAGGGACGGCTTGTGTTTGCGTTTGTCTCCGCAGTATTTCACTACAGTGCCTGGCATACGGTAGGCACTTAATCAGTGCTTTTTGCCTGCCTACTCTGTGTTCTATTTGGGCATTATTGTACACTCTTGGTGTGGTGCTGGAGTCGTTTCCCTCGTGCCCAGCTTGCTGTGACTCCGTTTGGATTCTCCTAGCAGAGATACTGGAGGGGTTCGCCAGTGCCTTCTCTGGCTCATTTTACCGAGGAGGAACTGAGGCGGACAGGGTGAAGTGACATGGCCAGGGTCACACACGGGCTTCTGAGCACGTCTGAGGCCCTGTTGGAGCTCGGGAAGTCGATATTCCTAGCTGAGACCTTGCTGTGATACATACAATAGTTAGTCTACATTGCGCAGAGGCGCGTGCTCTCCCCTTCCCTCCCCACGGAACTGTGTGCTTCCTCATCTTCCTGTTACCTTTCATTGCTTCTCTGGCTGTCTGGCTACAATTCAGAGAGCTGAGGAGGAGGAGGAGGGTCCGTGCTGGTCTGGAGTCACAGGCGGGCAGATTGTGGCACGGAGGTCTAGAACTTCTGACGTCAGAGCTCATTCTGCTGTGGGAGAGCCTGGAGGGGAAGCCCATGACCAGAGTGTGACAGTCCACAATGGAGCTTGGAACTAAGAGGAACACGTTCCCTTGGAAGTCGTGTGGAAAGTCCAGGAGCCCGCGGGCTGGTGGAGCACTGCCTCCTTCCCCTCCCCCTCCCAGTGGGGGTGGGGCGGGGAGGTTTGATGTCCTTTTGACCATGGGGTCATCGGATGAGGAAGGGGGGTGTGGTGGATCGGGAATGATGGGTACAAGGGGTGACTAGGTTAGGTACCTCCCAATGTTTGTCGGGGTGGCCCTGGAAGGTGGTATCCGTGTTCTTGAAAGATCTGAGGGGAAGTCCCGGTGGGTGGGTGGGGGGCTGCTCCATTTCTCATGTCTCCTTTGATCTAGAAGACTTTGGAAGTTTGGGGTGTCCGGAGGGAAGCGCGGGGCGCCCTGCCAAAGCCTCCAGACTAGATGAACTAATATTATAGGTAAACATGTTGGAGCACCGGGTGGGCAGGCCTGGAGGCAGAAAGACCCAAATTCAAATGCTGCCTCTGTGACTCTGAACCAGGCAACGAATCACCATTTCCCTTAATACACCAGAAATGGAAAGAGCGATCCTCCTCAGCTTCTTTGTCAGAAAAACTCCCTGAATAGTGTGGGCGTGCTGTGGTCCATGGGTCACAAGAGAGTGACTAACTGAAACCTGTGTTTATACGTGCACGTATGTGTTTTACATGCATGCACATATATGTACACACATGTGACATCAACTTCTCTGCCTTTCTGGCACATTGGCACACATGCACATTGAGTTCCCTGGCAGCCAGCGCTGCTATCGGATCAGGCCTTCCTCTACCTGCTGAGGAGCCTTAAAGCCCACGAAAAGAATTAGCCAAGAGGTGGTGTTTGCGCCACATGTCCACCGAGGCCACTGAAAAGCTGGCTTGACGGAGAAGCCTGTGTCTGAGCCAGATGCAGAATTATTTGTGTCTCTATTCTAAGACTTGGGTGATGTAATAGTCCCAGGGATCAGCGTAGTAGAAGCTAAAAAATGAGCAAAAACCCCTGAATTTCCCCACTGAGGCCGTTGGCTCTCCTTCTTTACATTGCTACTTTATTCATATTAAAGCCTACGGTACGTTCCTTTCTGCAGACTACGGACCCGCGTTGCCACTCCAGTGTTAAGATAACAAATACTAATTTCCAGTGATATAGCTTTTTCCTTTAGGACTAATTAAGGAAAACCTATTTATTTTTCTAGGCGTCACTCCCGAAGCACACTCGGCCAGGAGGGAAATTCTACTTAGTGCTCCAAGAAAAAGTGTATGATTTGAGGTCGTTGGCCATTTTGGAGAGTGAGATGCACGGTGCCCGCGGCGTGCATTCTATTCCTTTGTTCAGAGCTCATTTTCACAGGCGTAGAGAGTATTGCAGCGCAGTGGGAAGGCTTCTCGATCGTCATAGGGCGATGCATCCAGAGAGGATCGCCATGACCACAACTCCATGGAATCTTATTCTTTAGTTTCCATTTTTAATTCTTATAAATATTTTATCATTTTATTTTTCATGCATTTTATAAATGAAGAACTGAAGCCTAGAAAAAGAAAGTGGCCACACAGTGAATACGTGGGAGAACCAGGCTGCTAAGAAAGCTTCTTTCTCTGACAGTGCAGTGCCCATATTCGCATCTACCACATTACATGAAGATGTCCATGTAAATCAAGACACGGACGTGTAGAGCTCTCTTTTATCTACGTAAAGCTCCTCAGATTCTATTTGCTTGCGGATGCACTGGTCGCCATTTTCAAATACAAGATGGTGGCCCCAGTGACAACTTCTGAAAAATTTTCAATTCTGTTCCTGGTGATTATATTAAAGTTTTCATTTTTTAATTAATGACATTATACTAGTCCATAACCATTTATCAATAAAGACCCTGCAGGCACCCCTTGGGTTGATAAATGTATACATCAGGCAAAACATAAGAATGGTATTAAACCAGCTTATGGAAACGTTCTTTAATTTTGTATCTATTTCAAAATGGCTGGTTCCAAAAGTGCTCGATACTTGTGCTCAGCTATATTTAAAGAGTGTTTATTCAGTTCAATTCAACAGACTGTCATTAAATGAGAATTGTGGGCCAGGCACTGGAGATACAGATTAAACAAATATTCCCCGCCCTTGAGGAACTTCTGTTCTATGACAGACGTATGGCATCAGCACATGTAAAAGGCTATATTTATGGATTTTCATAATTAAGAAATGTACACAAATGATGACGTCATTGGCACGGACAGCCCATGCCAGGTCCACAGTGACATTGTCCAAGATGTGTCTTCTTGGAAATTCACGTGGATCTGAATCACAGGGCTCGGGCTTGCGACCAATATTGCTAGGCAAGACACACCATGTAATTAGAGTCGGTAGGCCCTGAGGAGAACATTCCAAGTCAGTTTTTCCCATCACTCTAGCGTCACATGGCCAGCAATGTGGGAAGATGGCAGAAGAGGGTGTGAGGCTTTCTTTACTCCAACGACCAAAAAACACTCTGCAGAATCAGTTAAAAGTAGCAAAAACGGACAGAAGGCTAGAGTGAAGCTGAAAAATGGGAGGACGGTTCTGACTTCCCTGGGCTCAGTCCTACCATGCTAGGCCCTGGGGCAGGAACAGAGCCCACAAAATGGAATCAATGAGGCAGCCTCTATGGGCAAGCTCAGCAGCCTCACCCTGCTTGCCTGGATCCCCGAGGAGAATCCTGGAATCCTCAGGCAAAGGGCCCAGGGAGGAGCTGTGCCTTCTGTGTCCTCTGCTTCGGAGACCCTGCTGTGTCATGGCTGGGGACTGAAGGAGTGGACACTGTCATCTGCAGGGCCCTGAGGATGCTAGTTTAGGCCTCAATGCTTGTGAATCAAGGAAAGCTGTCCAGAAATTCTGGAATCAGAGAGGAAAATAGAAATGGAAAGGATCTCCCAATCTCCACCGAAAGAGACCCAAAGATGAATATGAATAGGAACATCAGTGAAAACGAGAAAATATTATAATCAGCAAGAAAAAAGCAAACTCCATTCTGTGGCGCTATGGTCAGAATAACCAAAAATGTAGCCGTTATAGCATTAGAAGAACACAGGACATGGAACAGAGCATTTCATAGAGCAAAAGAGCTCAGCTTGTAGCTAAGAATATCAGATCCAACAAAGATCAGCATCATCATAAAAGGTAAAAAATAAATATTTACACATATTTTCCTGGGGAAAAGCCCAGAACTCAGCAGATCTGATTCATAAGAAACATACAAAGGTGATGAAAGACTAATCAGAAGCAACCCAAGAGGTTCAAGTGTTCGATTCCTGTGCAGGAAGATGCCATCTGTAGCTCCTGGGAATCTGGGAATGGCGTCATTGACTGGGTTTTTTGAAGGGGTGTGATGGATTGAGACTCGGTGAAAGGAATAGAGTAAGCTGAAATGGCGATGGAAGACCAGGGGAGTGTGGAAAGGAAAACTGAGGCTGAGGAGCCATTGTTTAGAATGTTGCTGGGTGGGGGAGTGGCAGTTGGAGCAGAAGAAGCTGGTGAGAGAAAAAGCTGAGAAAGGAGTCTTTGCCCCGTGAACTCTGAAGAGTCAGGAGCTAGGACCCAAGCTCAGATCCCAGCCTGTGGTGACAGAGCCTTGCCTCCCTTTCCCTTGCCCTGAAGAGAGAAGATTCCTAATATCTTTATATCATCAACTAAAGAAAGAAAATAACAACTGCTGCTGAAGGGTGCTGATCCCTTGAATTTCACAGGTCACCCCAAAGACCCTCCCCATCCATTGACCTTCCCAAGAAGGATGCTTGACACCTGATTGGAATAGGATAGTGACAGAAATTAGAGAGGAAGGAGAAAAAGAGACTCTGAAGCCTGAGCCATTTGGCTCAGCTGAAGTAGGGCAAAGACAACCTGTAGGGTCTCCTATTCCCACAAACCTACCCCCCACCTTTGTTACTTGAATTAATAAATAGTTTTGTATTGAAGAGACTTTCAGTCAGATTCAAATCATAGAAGAACAGAGAAAGAGAGGGCAGTGGGCTAGGCTGGCCATTTAGCCTTGGCTAAACAACAAAAAGCCAACAGGGACAGTCAGCCTGCCTTACAAGTGGGAGCCCCAGCCAAGCCTTGAGAGAAGTAAGCTCCATTATTCCCCAGAAGCCTATTTACTGAGCCACTGCCCCTGTTCATCCTTGCCTTAACATCAGCTCGGGTACCTCTCTCATGGGTTGAAGTGTGAGGGAAAGGGAAAATACAAAGATCATCTCTCAGCCCCAGTGGTTCTCCCTTCTCTACCTCTCCAGCCCTCCTCCATTCCCTGTTACAACCCTTCCTCATTCCCTTTTCTTACATTCCTTACAGTAGGAACGGTGGAGTGGCTAATTCCATATGTAGATGCAATAAGGAGAGGAACTGCCATAGAGAAGGAGAGGGAGGGTGGAGGGGTGGCAGGAGAGGTAGTCAGACTTGGGATAGAAAACATACACAGTTAGAAGTGTAAAAACTTTCTTAATGTATAGGGAAACGGAAGAGAAGGGGGATGGAGTAAGGGAGGAAGTACAGAGTGGAGTACATGTCAAGTGGTAGGGGAATAAGGCGAGGACATAGAGAGAGCCTCTAAGGTCAAGATAGGGGAGAGATTTTTAGAATCAAACTCATATCAAGAACTAGGAAGGTACAGTTGTGGAGAAAGGAAGGAATTTTTGGAAAGAGATAAAATGAGAATTAAAAGATAAAGGGGAATGGGAAAAGGAGAGCTATTTGGAAAGGTGAGTGGATAGGATAAGGGGAGATGGGGTGTGAATTGGAGAGATACTGGTCAAAGGATATTGGACATAGGAGGAGGGATACAGTGGAAAGAACGGGAGAAGGGGACAACGAGGAGGATCAAAGTAAATGGAAATGCACAGTTAGTAACTATGACATGGTATGTAATAGGATGAATTCACTCAAGAGAAGAAAATGTATAGCAGAAAGGATTAAAACTGGGTCCAAACAATGTATATCATTTACAAGAAACAAACTAAAAATGAGGGACACAAATAAAGGGATGGTGAGGGGCAGGAGCAGAATATACTATGCTAATATATATATATAATATATATGTATATATGCCATGTATATATAGTATATATGCCAGAAGTATCTTAAGTATCATGTAATTTCTAATATAGTTAAATGCTATCTTTCAGTTGACTCAAATGCCCCAGGGGAATCCCAATCTCATTTATTTGGATATTTATTCCTCCCCATGATGCGGGTCGCAAACCATCCATTCCTCCCCAATCTGTGCAAATCTTGACTAGATCATGCCCTAAATTCACACCAAAATGCCTAATTGAAGTCCTGGTAGTTTTCTTCAAATTCCGACATTCTCAGGGTGCTCTTAGAGCATATGGCTGTCTATTTGTCATTCCTCATTCTTTTTTTTGTTGGTTTGTTTGCTTTTGTTCTTTGTTCGTTTAAAATAATAAATTTCTTTTTAAAACAAATTTCCACAGAAGTTTTCCAAAGTCATATAATCTGTATTGTCTCCCTCCCTTCTTCCTTCCCTCTCCCACAGCTGACAAGGAGTTCAATCTGTTTAGACATTTTTATCACACAAAACATATTTCCATATTATTCATTTTTGTAAGCAAGTTATCTTATAGAACCAAAACCCCAAAACATATCCAAATAAACACGTGATAAGTTATATATGAGTTTTCCAAGAAGAGAACATTGATGATTTGATAGATCCATGATCTTACTCATGTGGGAATTTCTTTCACCATGGCAGATTACTATCCATCCCAGTATCTTGTGAGATGTTTGTTCATGTCTTGAGTCCACCTAATACACTGGATGGATTTTTATGGATCCTTGAATAATTTAGGGATACTAATGCCATCTTCATTAAAGCCCTAACCTGACTTTTAAATGTTGTATGGAGATGACACTGAATTCTCAAAGGTTATGCCTTATCTTCCAATCTAGACAAACAGAAGAATATTCCAATAAAAGAAGAGGTGGAAGGAAGGGTGGAAAGAGGAAAGGGAGAAAGGGAAGGAGAAAGGGAGGGGGAAGAAAGAAGGCAGGGAGGAAAGAAGGGAAGGAGAAGAATGTTTAACCTATAATCATAGAATCTGAGTTCAAATTCCAGTTCTGCCACTTATTGGACCTTGGACAAGTCAGTCTCTCCACCCCTCACTTTCCTCCTCTATTAAAGGAAGGATTTAAGGTAGGCGACCACTGAGATCTCTTTAAACTATAGATCTGTGGTACTATGGTCTTCTGTCATTTAAGATTCATCCTAGCTAATTTTAGAGGGTGTATTTTCATCTGCATTCCTATTCCAACAATTCTTCCACTGGACGTTAATAGTTTTACCATGAAAAATGTCTATAAATATGTTAGCTATTTTATTCTTCATACTGTATTATCGATATTTCCTTGGCTGCATCTTTCTGGAGATATAGAACTCCTTTCTCCTGCTCTCCCAATGTTAGTGAGAATCACAGCCCTGTCCTTAGTCATCTGGTATCTACTTTATTATTCAGAAGGGTCCGATTTAAATTCCGGAAGATAAAAGTGTAAGAAAGATCCCCATTGCTTTAGATAATAAATGTTTTCAATGTAATCAACATTTATTATATGAGGCTTAAGTCTGCTAGAAAGGGTCAAAAGTGTCCCATAAACTCAAAGAAAGTCTACTTGAAAGGTATCTGAGACAGTGAACAGCACGTTGGAGGATCTGAGTTTACATTGTGACTTTCCCCACTTCTGTGACCTTGGACAGATCCCTTACTCTTGTTGCAGTCAGTTTCATCATCTGTAAAATGAGGTGTCGGAGTAGCCGGCCTCTGAAGTACCTTTCATCTCTAAATCCCTGATACTGGCTGGCGCAGTCCTTGGCCATGTGCAATCCGCCTTTCCCCTTTGGATTAGCCCCTTTCCTCAGCATGCATTCATGTAGCATAACATTTGCTTAAAGCTTATAATTAAGTCAATTGATGTAATTTCCTTTAGAGACATCGATTTCTGTAAAAATCCTTATTTAGAAAAATAGCTTGTTTGTTTTTCCCTCCCACAGATCTAGAGGGACTGCCCAACTATTGTGACACTGATCTGGGTGGGTACAAAGAAAGATAAGAGCTTGAGAGATCTATTTTGTAATTGGTATTTTGGGGAAATGGTGAACTTAAAAAAGGTTGATCTTGACAATGTCTGAACTTGCAGCCTGTTCTAGCCTGTCAATGAAACTTGTTAAACAATGATTGTAGTGGAGTGCTGATTAAAAGCAGGACTTCTACTCCGGCTGGCTTCAGAACTAACAAGCCCCTTCTAAATCGCTGCTGTGAACTTTTGAACTCAGAAAACATTTCAGAATAAATATGATAATGGATAAGGTCATTTGGGGCTTGAACATGGTCCTCCTTTGAAATAAATCCGGCAGCCTGATTCTTGGCTTTTTGCATTTTCTTTTCTTGCATAAAAAAATGCTTTAAACTTATCTGAGATCTTTAAAGGACCTTCCCAAGAATGGATACTTGTATTTCTAGTCTGTATTTCCAAATTTCCCACAGAAAAGTCTTCTCTAAATGTATTAAATGATCTCGCATCTTGGCAGTATGACATGAACTCTGCCCACGTTAGCCCATGCGTATCAGGGATCAATAATCCCAACCCATCTATTGTTTCGTTTCTCATTCTGCTCCATGTCATTCCATGAATATCCATTAAATTCTTGCCCATTTGGGGAGTTCATCCCCTTATTCTTTCATCCATTTCCACATAATACTTGAATTTTCTGCCATCCTTCACATTTGGTTCATGACTGCTCCAACGGTAAAGTGCACTCCCTGTGCGTCACTCCATTGCCATCCAGGCACTCATGGTTCAGATCCTTTAGAGACTGTGCTGTTCCATGTACTATGGCCATATACAATCACCCTAAGAACATATGGGTAAAAAGCATTCGCTTTGAAAGGTATTCTGGTCTCTGAAAGCTATAGTTTCCCATCTGCAACTCCGACTTCCTTTTACTTCCTGATCCATAAGGAACCAATCAGTTAAAGAGATTTTCTCAGGCACTGTGCAACGTCCTGGGGATACAAAGAAAGAGAAATGTCGTTCTTATCCTCAAGGTTTTCACACACTTGTTCGGAGAGACAGCATGCAAACAACTATATAAAGAGAGAAAATGTGTGTGACCAGTGGAGGGACTAGGGAGGCATAGCAGGATGGGGGAAGCCTCCTGCAGAAGGGGAATTTGAATTGAGTATTTAAGGAACCAAGAAAAGCCAGGAAGGAGGCAGAAATGGGGAGAGAGAACAGTATAGGCCATTCTTCTGGACTCTTCGTCCTTGAGTTAGCTTGAAAATGGATTCCCAAATGCCTTTAAGTCATATCACTAATAACAAGGATTTGTTTTCTGTGTACAAGAACTCTTCCTGACTTCATGCTGAGCCTCATTTCCACTTTCTCATAAAATATATCAGGTATTAAAAGTTCGAATGTGGTGATCCCACTGTGAATGTTGAGAACAGATCGTTCTAAAATGTTGGTGGATCTGTTCCACTTTTATGTCTATTTGTTGTCTTCTTTCCAGTGTAATTTATAAAGTTCTTGGCATAGCCTGGTTTGGTTGGGTTTTTTCAATGTTTTCCTGGAGACCCATTTTCTCTTTCATTGCTTTTCACATATTCTATAAGTCAATAATAATGTTTGTGATATTCTTGATGCTTCTTTGAAACATTTTGCAAGGGAGTTTGTCCTTTAAATTGGCATTGCTGGGGGCAGCTGGGTAGCTCAGTGTGTTGAGAGCTAGGCCTAGAGACGGGAGGTCCTAGGTTCAAATCTGGCCTCGGACACTTCCCAGCTGTGTGACCCTGGGCAAGTCACTTGACCCCCATTGCCTAGCCCTTACCACTCTTCTGCCTTGGAGTCAATACACAGTATTGACTCCAAGACGGAAGGTAAGGGTTTAAAAAAAAATAAATTGGCATTGCTCTTGGCTGCCATATCTCTTTTCACTTGGCAAAGAGATCAAGGGTTTGCTCAATAAGCTGGTTTCTGCATTCCTTTGGCTACCTTGCTTAGGTGATTGTTTTGAATCCAATAAACTTAATGATGATAATGATAGTTATATTTACTTCTGTCTATGTCCCATTTTTCACAGTTGATACTTGTATAATTTCAGATCAGAGATGTTTTCATTGACTACAGCATTTTCTCATTTTCATCCTTTATTTTGGTGTTAATTTTAACCTTTATCCCAACCAGTTAATGTGATAGCTGCCCATAGATATTGAACAAGATAAGATCCTGAATCTCATCTGATTCCGGAAGCCATTCATTTCTTTTTGTTTGTTTGTTTTTAAACTTTTATCTTCCATCTTGGAATCAATACTGTGTATTGGTTCCAAGGCAGAAGAGTGGTAAGGGTAGGCAATGGGGGTCAAGTGACTTGCCCAGGGTCACACAGTTGGGAAGTATCTGAGGCCAGATTTGAACCTAGGTCCTCCCACCTGGCTCTCATTCCACTAAGCTACCCAGATGTCCCATAGCCATTCATTTCTTGACTGTTAATATATAATCAGTTTTGTGTGTGTGTGTGTGTGTGTGTGTGATATTCTTCATTGTAAGTGTTTTTCTACTCTCTTCTTGAAGGAAATAATTATGGTAAAGCAGTATGAGCCTTCTATCTGCAAACTTTTAGCTGCTTTCATTTCTTAATACTAGACTCTATTTTCCAAATATTTTTTCTCCTCCTATATCCTTCATACCATTGAAAATATATCTACATATAAAGTCTAAATTTTAGAAATTATAAAACTCATAGTAATTTATACTGGGAGATAACAAATAATAGAAATACTCCTGTTTTTTTTTTTCAGTTGAATGAAAAGGAAATGCCTACTTAAAAATAATAGCAATTTCAGAGTGCTTGAAGGACTAAAACACTTTACTAATATTATCTCATTTTATCCTTACAGTAACTCCTGAGATAAGCTTGATTATTATCCCCATTTTACAAATGAGGAAACTGAGGCAGATGCCGGTTAATTTTCCTAGGTCTCATAGTTAGTAAAGAATCTGAGACTGGAGTTGTACATGGATCTTCCTGACTCCAGGCTTTGTGTTCCATCCACTTTACCACCTCACTATCTAATTAGGCAAATTTAGTCCTGATTTAGCTTCTTTACTTGGAAATTCCATTTCATTTGAATGGCTAAAATAATGCCAGAATTTAAATTTATATATGGTGCTTGGTTAAAATTCAGATAAATCATATCAGATTATTTGAGATTTTGGATTATGATGATAATACTTTGGATAAAAATGTCATATCTGCAAAAAACAACTTAATGAATCAGTGCATAGTTTCTTGTAATGTCCTTTAAAAAAAAAAGATTTTGTAATTTCATTCATAGAGTTTGCTTCTGGTAAGGAGATCTCTCTAAAAATGAAGATTGTCTCCTCTAATTTATAGCCATAGCTTGTTGCCTGGACACTGAGAGGTTAAGTTGCTTGCTCAAGTTCATATAATGAAGCTACAATGAATTATAAATGGAAGTTCAGATGAATTTTGCTTACTCGAACAAGTAAAATTATTAAAACCAAATGGTGGGACCTGCACTTAGATGGTAAGAGGTGCCCAGCTCTTCCACCCAAAATCTGGCAAAGACCTAATGAGAGAACCTGGGAAAATAAAGAAATCTAAAGAGAAGCACCAGTAAATCCTTCCATTCATCCAAGTCAGGCCAGAAAAGGCAAATGCACTGGGAGACGAACACTTGGCAGGGAAGCTGCTGTTACTCCAGGTAAACAATCTCAAGCCCCTGACCAAGGATGGTGCAAGGAACCTGTAGTTCTCTGAGCAGGGATATTTGTGGGAGAGAGAAGAAGGCTGAAAAGAAGCTTTGGGATTTGGTGCCAGGAGCATGTTCTGCCTGGGGACACTCGTGTGGACCTGAACTCTTCAAAGCTCTTAGCGGATATATTGTAGAGGGGCTGGAAACCACCGACAAGGGAAGTTCCAGAAGGGCTGGAAGCCCATCGCTCTCTGAGCTCAGTGGCAGCAGAAGAGGAAACAACCTTCAAGACATAGGAAACTGAGGAGAGAACCCAAGAGGTACCAGCCTTCTCCCAAAAATATCCTGGCGCAGAACCTCAAAGCACTCATCTTTCCCTTTTGGCCAACCCTTCTTCTTCTTTCCTAGTGTTCTTCAGTTACTTGATTATGTTCTCCAGAGTTCCTACTTGGTGATGTCATCACCTGCTCACATCTAGTCTACATGCTTCTCCGTGTCCTCTCTGGAGTAATGGTAAGTCTTCCTTGTCTTGCTGCCAAATAGCGATTGTAGTAGATTGTTCATACTGAAATCATGAACCTTTGCTCTTGTGGAGAATCTGGGGTGAATGAAAGCTTTGCAGTTTCTCCAATTCGTCTTCATTTTGGACTCTGGGCCGAACTTGTCCATCGGTGTGCATTAGAATGTTGTTTTCACTGTCGTCTAATAGAGTTTTAGAACTTTTTTATGATTTAGAAGAGAAAAATGGTGAGGGAAAGTCCTACTTGTAGCTCTCTACAGATCTGCACTCAGGTGCCAGGGTCCTCTGCTAGGGCTGAAGCCATATCTACCATCGTTTGGGATCATTCTGAGTGATTTGACACCAACTCAAAAAGCCCGTGCTCCAAATGGCCAGTTTGTCAGATGATGTTTGGATTGAAAATCCAAAGGGAGAGAGAGCAGTGCTCGCTGTTTGAGATGCCCCCAACAGAATTCGTTGCATCCTGTCTCACATGTGCTTTTGTTCCAAATTCCCTTAGTTATTTCCCTTGTTGGCACCTTCATTTCTCTCGTAATCCAGGTCCATAACTTCAGGCATCCTTGATTCGTTCCCAAGGCTCGTCTTCTTTCTTTAATGTTCCTTGCACATATCCCCTTCTCTTCAACCACATAATTGCTATTTCAATCCTTTCTTTGGCAGAGCATTCTCGTGGGGCAAGTCACTTCTTTCCTCTAGGACTTTACTTCCCCTGTCTGTGAAGGGGGAAAACCCAGACTGGGCTGTATTAAGTCTTTCTAAAATTCTTTCCAGCTTTTTATCCTACAATCCTAGAACTGCAAAGAGATATGAGCAGCCCTCATATCTCAGTTGCCTCTCAGTAGAAAACAATGGCAGTTCCCCCATTACGATGCTTTTTTTGATGACCTGCTTGACTGCAAACAGATATTGGCTCCTGTGGCTCCTTCCTTGGATGGAAACAAATCAGCCCAGCTCAGAAAATATTTTTCTCTGAATCATCTTGTTCGGTTAGTCCAGCCCAGCTGTAAGGGAAGCATTGCCTCCTCCCATAGGCACTGTCCTGTTATTCATTAGAACGCCGCGTGGCCCTTGTCCCAGGGTAGGCATAGAATCGAGTTTCAGACATCTTTGTCAAAGGCAGTTATTGATATGAAATACTCGAGTCCAAGATGCAAATGTGTGCACCTCTCCCTGCAAAGCTTATCTTCGTGCTCCTGGGAGAATTCGGTGCTTGAAGAAGCAACATGTCCTCTTTTCTCGGACCTAAAATTGAATAAAGGAACAGCAGTCTCTAATTAACAGTAATCCAAGGTACTTTCTTATTTAAAGCCCAAGTCTTCCATATTAACTCTGCCCATGTGCAATTGAGGAAACCTGGGTTGCTCTAAGCCACACAAAAAGCATCTACAGCTGAATCAAGTTAAAATAAATTCTAAATAACTTCAGCAGTTTGAAATTTGGAAAACCGCCTAGACCCTATGCATTCCCTCCCTTCGCTCTTCTTCATCTTCTGTGTGTGTGCGCTGCATCGTATGCCAAAGTAAATTGAAACAGTGTAGACCCTTTGAGCTCCTCCGCTCTCACATGACCTCAGCTGAGTTGGGTTGGCATTGCCAGTGTTTGGTTTGCAGGGGAAGGTTTTTTCTTTTGAAGCTTCCTTTGAAGCTTCAACCTCACAATTACTCAATGTGGCAGGAGAAAACAGACTCTATTTCTTTCAACTCTTTTCCAAAGCCATTCCTAACGCAGGCAGAAGAACGGAACCCAGTGCAAGGACAATAACTAGAGAGTGCCTAGAGAAGAGTGATCAGGAGGGCGAAGTCTCTCAAAGCCATGAGCCATGGATAAGTTGAAGGAATTTGGTGTTTGCCTGAGAGGAGAGAAGATTCTGGGCAGACACAATAATTATGCTCAAGTAGTTTAGGGACTGTTAGGTGGAAGAACCCAAGACCAGAACTAATGAGAAGAGGCGGTGTATGTAGAAAAGAGAGTTTTCTGTTTGATGTGAAGGAAAACTTTCTCATCATTTGAGCTGTGCAAAAGTGGAATGAGCGCTTTACATCGCTTCAAATTTATCTTCGTAAATGATTCCATGGATCAAGTGACGCTTGATTGGGAATGAGGAGATTGTTTCCTTTGCTACTTTTATATCTCCCAAAGTGCCTAGCCTTATGCTAGATATTCAATAAAAACTTGATCGATGGATTTATTCTGGCCCAAATAAGTTACGTGCTTAGCAGTCCAGCCTTATTTAGCAACACTCTTAAGATCTATTGCGGGACTCAACAGATTTTACGGAAGGATTAGATGATCTAGTCAGTGCTAACAACAGAACCCTTTTTATTTTGTATTTTCAATGGCCTACCCCAAAGAAGAGACTATGGCTTACACAAGATACCCAACGATGCAGGAGCCAAAGACAGTGATTGAAAGTGAACAGGATAGCACCACAAGAGCTAGATCTGACACCTTGGAACCAAGGGAGCACACACGTTTTCTTACACTGGGACTGAGACTGACACATACAAATGAAGGCAATTTCTTGATACCTCCTCCTTGTCCTCTGAGGCTAGGACTAAAACCATCGAAGGATTATCAGGAGGAAGCAGGTTAGAGTTATAACCAGGGATGTTGTCAGGGAACCCCAGACATGATGATTGATCTTTCAGGCCATCACAAGAAGTAATCCATGATGGTCTGAAACAGTGGTGCTAACCTCCTAGAAACAGGGGCCATTAATAAATCTATAGTGATTTCTGCTGGCTCCATATTAATTAGTTTTAAAATGTTCTATTGTCATTTTACTTATTTAGTTAAATATTTCCCAGTTACATTTTAATCTGGTTGTGCTGCAGGCAAGTATCTGACAGCTCTGGTGTAAAATACCACAAAGCTTTGGGGTCAGGGCAGCTTGCGTAGCTTGGGCATCATAGCAGTTTTCTGAGCTTGAGGATGATGCCAGTTCTTGTTTTTGAGAGTTCAGCCCTCAGCGGCCTCCCAATTGTGGTGCGAACAGCTTATATCTATTCTGTATTCCCTTGAGCCAGTCTAGCTGTTTTTCTTGTTTTTTTTCTTTTCATTTTAATGCCGTCACTACCTTTACTCTAAGCACATGTTAGATCATGACATTAAAGAATTCAGATGTAGTGGTTGTACTCTCTGTGGTAGGGAAGGAAAAAAACCTGTTACAACAATCTTTGCAAATCTTTTCTGTTTTATTTTGCTTGTCCTCCTTCCACTTTCAACTAGTTAAGCATATCATCTTTTGGTTCGACTTTGCTTAGTTCAATCTCCTGCCATGCTTCTAAGAAAATGCTATCACCCTTTACAACTTTTCTCTGCTTTTTAAAGACATCATGGCCCATCATTTTCCATAATCTCTTCCATGAGATCATGTAAAACAAAGTCAGAATATCTTAATCTTATTTTTTGTTTTTATGTGACCTTCATTTCTCTTCTCCACCCTACTCTATGGACTATTAAAGAAAAAGGATAAAAAGCTAAACACCTAACCTACACCTATGAAATGTTTCTGGCTTTTGTGCCCCCTCATATAAAAACAAATGTTATTCATTCATTTCAGTCATGTCCAACTTTTTATGACCCCATTTGAGATTTCTTGGCAAAGATCCTAGAGTAGTTTGCCATTTCAACCTCTAGCTCATTTTGCAGTTAAGGAAACTGCGGCAAATGAAGTTAAGCCACACAGCACACTGGTGTAGTAAGTGTATGAAGCCAGATTTGAGCTCAGATCTTTCTGACTCCAGACTCTTTCCACTGTGCCACCCTGCTGCCCTGAAAGATACTGGAGTTGCTTGTTATTTCCTTTTTCGTTTTACAGATGAGGAAACTGAAGCAAACAGGGTTAAATGACTTGCCAGGGTCATATAGCTAGTAACTGTCAAAGGCCAGATTTGAACTCAAGAAAATGAGTCTTCCAGTCTCTGTGCCTGACACCCCATCTACTGTGCTAGCCCACAAAGGAATGAGGGGTTTCATTTTTTCCTTCTCTTCCTTGGGAACAAGTTTGGTCATTATAATATATAGCATCCAGTTTCATGGTTTTGGGGTTGTTCTTTCTAGATACATTCTTGTGGTCATTATATAAATTGTTTTCCTGGTTCTGCCTACTTCACTCTGAATCAGCTCATATAAATCTTTCTGTGGTTATCAGAATTATACTTTTTTTGGTTTCTTATAAATAAATATTTCATTACGTTTCGTTCCACAAGTTTTTTATTATTTATTCCTCAAATAATGAGTATTCTTTCCCTTCCACCCCCAGATTTTTTTAAACATTATTTTATTTGGTCATTTTCATACGTTGTTCATTGGAAACAGATCATTTTCTTTTCCTCCCCCCAACCCCCCGCCACCCCTTCCCTAGCCGACGTGCGATTCGTCTGGGTATCACTTGTGCTTGCTCTGAACCCATTTCCTTGTTGTTGGTATTTGCATTAGGGCTCTTATTTAGCGTCTCTCCTCAATCATGTCCCCTCAACCTCTGTAGTCAGGCAGTTGCTTTTCCTTGGTGTTTTTACTCCCTCAGTTTGTCCTCTGCTTGAGGATAGTTTTTTTTTTTTCCTCGTAGATCGCAGCAGGTTGTTCAGGGACATTGTAAAGCCATTACTGGAGAAGTCCATTAAGTTCTCTTGTACCACAATGTGTCAGTCTCTGTGTACAATGTTCTCCTGGTTCTGCTCCTCTCACTCTGCATCAATTCCTGGAGGTCGCTCCAGCCTCCATGGAATTCCTCCACTTTATTATTCCTTTTAGCATAATAGTATTCCATCACCAACATATACCACAATTTGTTCAGCCATTCCCCAATGGAAGGGCATCCCCTCATTTTCCGATTTTTGGCCACCACAAAGAGCGCAGCTAGGAATATTCTTGTACAGGTCTTTTTCCTTATTATCTCTTTGGGGTACAAACCCAGCAGTGCTATGGCTGGATCAAAGGGCAGACAGTCTTTTATCGCCCTTTGGGCATAGTTCCAAATTGCCCTCCAGAATGGTTTGGATCAATTCACAACTCCACCAGCAATGAATTAATGTCCCTACTTTGCCACATCCCCTCCAGCATTCATTACTTTCCTTTGCTGTCATGTTGAACAATCTGCTACCTCAAAGTTGTTTTGATTTGCATCTCTCTGATTATAAGAGATCTAGAACACTTTTTCATGTGCTTATTAATAGTCTTGATTTCTTTAACTGAAAATTGCCTATTCATGTCCCTTGCCCATTTTTCAATTGGAGAATGGCTTGATTTTTTGTACAACTGGTTTAGCTCTTTATAGATTTGAGTAATTAGACCTTTGTCAGAGGTTTTTGTTATAAATATTGTTTCCCAATTTGTTGCTTTCCTTCTAATTTTAGTTACATTGGTTTTGTTTGTACAAAAACTTTTTAATTTGATGTAGTCAAAATTATTTATTTTGCATTTTGTGACTCTTTCTAAGTCTTGTTTTGTTTTAAAATCTTTCCCTTCCCAAAGGTCTGACATGTATACTATTCTGTGTTCACCTAATTTACTTATAGTTTCCTTCTTTATATTCAAGTCATTCGCCCATTCTGAGTTTATCTTGGTGTAGGGTGTGAGATGTTGATCCAAACCTAATCTCTCCCACACTGTCTTCCAATTTTCCCAGCAGTTTTTGTCAAATAGTGGATTTTTGTCCCCAAAGCTGGGATCTTTGGGCTTGTCATAGACTGTCTTGCTGAGGTCACTTACCCCAGATCTATTCCACTGATCCTCCTTTCTGTCTCTTAGCAAGTACCAAATTGTTTTGATGACAGCTGCTTTGTAATATAGTTTGAGATCTGGGACTGCAAGGCCACCTTCCTTTGTATTTTTTTTCATTATTTCCCTGGATATCCTTGATCCTTTATTCTTCCAAATGAACTTTGTTATGGTTTTCTTTAATTCAGTACACCCCCAGATTTTTTAAACCACATTTTGGTATGTGTACAATATTTCTGTTTTTAACCTCATAACTGTATAGCAGTAAGATTTGGGGGGCAAAGAATATGGGCATTTGAGTCATTTTCAAAATATAATTCCAAATTGGTTCTCAGAATGGTTGAAACAATTCACAATTCCACCAATATTTATTATTAAATCTATATTTCTGTAGCACCTCTGATATTAACTATTTACATATATTTTCTTCTATGCTAGTTTTCTGAGTGAGAAGTGCAACGTTCTCCTTATCTGCCTCTTTTTTTAATTATCAGTGATTTGGAGCAATCTTTTCTGTGTTTGTTAACAATTTTTGGTTATTGTGAGCTCAGTTTGAGCTTATCCTTTGACAACTTATCTGTTGAGGAGTGGCTTTAGGTCATAAGCTATTTGCCTATATACTTTTTGATAACAGACCCTGATTCAGAAATATTTTATGAAATTGTTTTTTTCCTAGACATCCACTTTCTTTTATTATCCTAGCTGAGTTGTGTTTTTCCCCCAATTTATATTCTGAATTAGGCTTGCCTTTGGTTGCCATTTTTCTTCTGAAATGTTAGTCATGTGATTTTTGTCTAAGGAATTTTCAAGTTATTTTCTTCTCTTTGTGATTTACATTCGTTAACTCCTTTAGGAAATGATTTTAATGTATATCTATGTCCTTACTTCCATACATTACCCATTTTCTTTATCAATAGTTTTCTCTTTGGCCATACAATGTATGAAGTAAGAACTGGAATCATCTGAACAATAATGTTTAGCACAGTTTCCTAGTTCAGCCCCACACCCTCTAAATCTATGACAAAAGCTCTTTTATTGATGCCTTCTAATTGCTGAGGAAGCTTATTAAGCTGATTGTCCAATCAGCACGTTGAGAGTCAGATACAATTAGGCTGGGTATTTGTATGACATTCATTTCTGAAATGCTTCCCATTTATCATATTGTTTGTTGCTTATCATATACAGAGCAGAAAATGACATAAGAGATCCTAGAGATCTGGCCTCAGACACTTCCTAGCTGTGTGACCCTGGGCAAGTCACTTAACCCCCATTGCCTAGCCCTTAACTACTCTTCTTCCTTGGAACCAATGTACAGTATTGATTCTAAGACAGAAGGTGAGGATTAAAAGAAAAAGAAAAGGTGGTTCTAACAACTGGTCTTTTTTCTATTGAGAAAAAAAGAAAATATTAAATTATTAAATAACTGCCCTGAGAAAGATCATTAAGTTATTGCTATTATTTTATTATTGCTAATACCCTAGTGTTGATTTGTGGTTTTATAAACTTCCTAATTTAACCCTACTTCACAACTGAAGAGTTTTACGGAAGGTGGTATGACAATGGAAGGCATTCCAGACTTCGAAGATATTTCCGTTTGGATTCTGAATGAGACATTTGCTAGTTGTATAACTTGGGCAAATCATTTAGCTGAGCCTCAGTTTCTTCATTGTAAAATGAGGATAATAATACTTGCATTACTTCTATAACCTTAATGTGCAATACAAATACCTTCCATTCTTTTTCCCAGAACTATGGGTGGGGAGGATGAATGTTGACATCAACATTCAGGTGGCCTCAAAATAGGCAATTCTGTAGATCTCTAGGCAATTCATTTTCCATTCCTTCATCCTTCCTATTAAAAAACCACAGGCCCGTGTGCATGTTACGATGCTATTAATATAGTCCCACGACTTTTAATTAAAGTCATGATACCTAGTGACTTTTCATAATAGCACTGTTCCCCGGAGAGGTAAAGATAGAGCTCTGTAGGGGAAAACTTAATGAGATCTTTTTTCAGCTCCATCATCAAAGCAAGCAAATTGTTACAGAGTATATTTGGTCAGTTGGGGAGATGCCATAAGAGTGGAGAGATTTTTAGTTTTTGCCAGTATTGCTATATGTACATATTTAAGAATCTGTTCCAAATACCAAAGGAACAGAGGCAAGGAGTACGGACGTACCAAAGACAATGTTGCCATTGGCAGACACGTTGGAGCTCATCATTTGTGCCCTTCTCATTTTGCTGAGTGTGGTGGGGAATGTGTGTTTATTTTTTTCTACAAGGAGATGCATCCGTGGGCCTCTGAAGCCATCCTTCCTGCTCATTTTCAGTCTTGCATTAGTTCACCTTCTGAAAAACCTGGTTGTGAATATCATGAAAATCGTTTTTTCCTCTGGTGGCTTGTTGGACTCGGTCAGCTGCAAAATTCTCCGATTCACAGAAACTCTGACCACTGAGCTCTCTGTCTGGTTCGTGTTACATTTTGCCGTGCTTCACCATCGTGAGCTGTACCAAATTGTCTATCCCTCCAGTGAGACTCCAAACCTGAGCCATCAGAAGGGGCATTTAAAGGCAGTTCCCATTCTGTGGATCACTGGATTGGGAGTTTGTATTCCAATTTTAGTCTGCACTGAAAAGCTTCCACCTGTCCGCACAGCAAATAGCACGGGTCTGCTGTATGCCCAAAGCCTTAACCTGGCTTGCAAGATTGACTTTGGAAACCAACAGGTAGAATATTACTATGAGAAAATATTTTTAGTCCTTGTTGATCTTCTTCCTTTGACTGTCTTGATTTTTCTTTGTTGTTGGATTGCTTTCCTGCTCTGGGAGCAAAAGAAGCAGACCTATGGCAACATTTGGATAGGAGAGGATGCTGCAGAGACTGAGATCTTTCGAGGAGCTAAAGTCAGTATTTTGTTGACGTTACTGATTACCTCTCTGTGGATTTCCCACTTTGTTTTGATTGGTTTCTTGAAGGATTTGGAATCCTGTTCCTTTACTCCAGCTTTGCTCACAGCTCTGTCTTCAGGTTTTTCGACTGTTAGTCCCTACGTTCTTATGTTGGTTCATTACAAAGTGAGGCTGGAGGCTTTCTGCTGTCGGAAAAGAGAAGGATCTGTTATTCAGACTACAAATGTTCTTTCCTGTCCATACGCATAAAGACAAAAACCACGTTATCGTTGCTTCGGTAACACGGGAACCTTCCTATTTTAGGGGAAGCAGAAATCGACCTGTACTCCTTGTCATCTGATAGGCAGGCAGTTCCTCCCAGTCAGGACAACAAAACGCAGCACCTCGTAGTCAAAGCAGGTATCCCAAGAAAACCATGAAAGGAAGTATGGACGCCAATGATTCTGCAGTAAGTTAGGGTTGAGGGTGAGGGAGGAATCACCAATCAACAAGCATTTTCTTAAGTGCCTACTGTTTGCTGGGAACTGAGTGAGGCTCCAGTTGATGAAAAATGTGTTGAATTGAAAAATAATCCTAATTATGGGGGAAATTATCAAGTATTACTGAGTCTAACACTGGTTATTGTAGAAAATCAAAAATAGCCCTGCATAAAACCAGTCTTTCTAGGACTATCGAAGATTCATTGTTCCAAATCACAACACTTACTTATTGAGTGATAACTCTGTGTGAGACACTCTGTAAAAGAATTAATGCTGGAGATGCTACTCACTCCCTGTGACTCTTTAGGATGTGTCTGTCACAGGAATAAATTTTGTTCTTCTCTATTGCTTATTTGAAATACCTTAACATTATGTAAGAAATAAATTAATAACTTAATCTCTTGGGTTTTTTAATTGATCAAAATACCACGTAAATTTGAAATAGTCTTTGTTTGAACTCCTATCCTCTCAATAGCCAACAATGCTGCATAAGAATCAGAACAAAGATTTTAAGCTAGCATTTGCTCATTTGTAGTGTATAATTTCTAAAAATGATTTCTCCCATTAAATATTTGGGTTTTTGCAGATTTTTTCTCCCTCACCCTTTTGACTATTCCAGTTATATAAGTGAATTGCCTCCTGAAAATAAAGGAATGAATTTTCAAAATAATTCTTTTCTTCACATTTTGGTCAATTCATGATTTAGAAGATAGAGTGCTACCTATCTAGTAAAAACCTTAAAGCAAACCACTGACTAAAGTTTCAATCGCATAAACATTTATTAAGTGTATACTGTATTCTTATGATCTATGGATGAGGTCATTAAAATCTGTTGAAAAATATTCAGAAACAAGTGTGCCTAATGTCTCTCTTCTCTTTTCCTTCCCTTTCTCCCTTCCTTCCTCTTTTCTCCTTTCCCTTTTTCCCCTTCTTCCACTCATCTCCCTATCTGATGAGACGATATTTTTTTTCAGAGCTTTTCTGCAATAGTGAAGAAAAGATCTTAATATGCTTATTGATTGCAAAACATTTTTGACTTGGTAGAGTAAAATTCCACTTCAAAACAGGATATCTCGCATGTCCATGTTGAGATTATACAACCTTCCTTGATAGAGACAGGCAGATATATACAGCCTAAAGGATAACTTTGCACAGTGATCCTCTCCATTTTGCTACTCACAAAATATATATTCAACAAAGCTACATGCCCATAGCAGAGACAAGATGAGCTTTAAGCCTTAGGACACCCTGATGGAAATGACCAACAGGAAGTTGGCCATGATAGAGTCAAGCTCAGAGGCTACGTACACTAGAGTGAACAATAACAATTTATAATCGGGTTAACAGGATCGAGACTTTTCCCCACACAGTTATTCATATCCTCTCCTTATAACACTTATAAATATCTCAATTCAATGGCTAGTTTGTACGAAGTTCTACGATCTTGTAACTTTTAATGGCAGCTCTAAACGTTGGGATCTGTTAGGCTAAAGTTCATTTAAAGGATGTTTTCACATGGAGGTTTTCGCCATGGGAGACAAACACCACTCTAGTTTTCACACATCCAATCTGGATCTCATTAACAAGGAGGGCCTATGAAGATCTCTACAGCTGGGAGGTGCAAAGAAAGGAAGAAGGAAAGAAAGAAAGAAAGAAAGAGTTTTCAAGGTAACCAGGGCTGGAATTCCATGGGGCTTTGCAGGTCAAAGACAACACCTTATATTGCACAGTGAAGGAAACAGGCAGACGTCAGACCATCTGAAGTTTCTGGGTGGTCTTCATGGGAAATTCTACGTGAGTCCACAGAGGTAGTTTAGTCTGAAGAACACCAGGCATAGACCACAAGTAGTGAGTGAACATCTGGGTGGGGAGAAGATGGGGGAGGGAGAAGACTGCTGTCTTTTTTATTCCGTGTAAATTGAAAAGGAGACTGGAAATGATCGAGACTTACCTCAGGATCTCATCCTCACGAGTAATCATCTGTTTGAATGAAGAAACCAGTAGGGCAAGGATATATTTCTCAGATTCTGCCCCTCCTCATCACTATTATTTCCTTTGCTCTAACTTGAATTCTGGACCAGTCAATGACAGTTCATAATTTTTATTTACTAATAGCCCAAGAAAGTAACCGTATACATTAAGGAATCTTTGTAACATTCATTGTGAAACACGACCATTCCAGATGGGCCAAAAATGTGAAATTTGGACTTGGGAGCTTCCTCTATGTAGCTGAGAAAGTTAGTCTGTTCCCAGGCTGTTCTATAATTTCTTTAGAAAACAGTGCAAGACGCTGTTGGCTACAGCTCCTGCTCAGCTTTCCCATTCCTGTAAATTTATTGTTTCCTTTTTTTCCCCCAGACATTTTCACTTGCGTATCAAATAGTATGAGTTGGGCTTCTCATTGCATTTTAAATATCATCTTATTCTTTGAACATATTGTTGATTCCTTTAGAATTGACCAGTTATGCTCGAGGGGAGTCCACCATTTTTGCTTAATCCTCCATCTTCGTCTCAGCTGACTGGAGTTTGTTACTAGTGATGAGAACAGGATGCTGACCCAGGTAACCTCAGACACATGACCTGAGTCCCCAGCTAGAGACTAAAACGCTAACCTGGCCTAGACATCCCATGAGTCTGGGCCATGAGGAACAACAGGAACAAAACAGGAATGCTTGGCACAGACTGACATGATCTGGAAAGACAACTTGGCCCTAAGAGACTTGTCTTTAGAGGAGGTTGGTCCGTAGCAATAGCATGTATGTGAGGGGCAATTGAAGCCTAGCAGTTATCTTTATTTCTAAAGTGCTTCTAGGTAATGGGGTGGCTTTGCTGAACACATTTGAGACAGAATGTGGAATTTTAAACTAGCTATTTACGAGCGAGAAAGACGTATACTGCAAGAGGGGGGAAGAATTAGAGCTCACGTTGGGGATCGTTTTCCAAATGACATTGACACGTATTCTAATTTTTAAGAAGAAGGTGGTTGGTCAGAGACCTTACAAACCTTCCTTAGTACCATTCTAACAGCTGAGAGAAAGACGCCTCGTAGAAATGAACGTGGATTGTTTTGGTAGCGGCTATGACGACTGACACTTTACATTAAACTTCCAAATTCATTCTTTTGTTAGAGAAACAAAATCTTAGAAAGACTGTGGCTCTCTGACACTGTAACTAGAAGCCTAAAGAAGTTTGGAGGGCGCTTCAGGGAAGTGGTCTGGGCTATGGGATCAGCCATGGCTGCTTGGCATGAGATCAGAACCTCATTCTGCAATCAGCACTACCTCGTTCTGTGATCAGGATGGCACGATACTGTCTTGCAGTTTCCTTTTCTTTAAAACGTAAGTGGTCTGTATTCTGCCTGCCTCACAGAATGGCTGTCAATAAAATCGTCTTCTCACAGGTAGGTATATGCAAGTGCTTTTTCAAAACGAAGTCTCGTACAAATATAAGACTCTTCATAGGTCTGTTTTCAAAGGGTCACACTAGTAAAAAATTCTAGCCTGCTGCTTCCATCCATGTTTCCCTCCTTTATTCTTAGACTGTCTCTGTGGTACTTGGCTCATGAACAACTGACATTCTTGCTCTATCTATCATTTTAAGGGCTTATAGCTTCTGCCACGACTCCAGACACTGTTGAATCAAAAAGTGAAAGAAACTTAATTTAACATTTAGAATGACTTGCTTCATTGCCAACACAGCTACTGCCAAGTGCAGACGGCACTTTATATATTGGATCTTCCTTTTTTCCACTCAGGCCTGCTGCCAGTTATTCAGTCCTGTGATGGATTGTGTACTCATTTTACTGAATAAAGTCTGTCTGATATTTTAGAATAGAAATAAAAATGGAATAGTCTGCCCAAACCAGATAGCTATTTGCCCTGTGGGTGACTGGGCACACGGATTGTGTGGCTTCCCACATTTTGTGGATTAAGGATATTAGAAACGTGCTATAATATTAATAAAGTTAATCATCATCTAAAAGTTAAACATCATCAAAAATACATGATCATGTAACAATTTGTGACTTACTTTTAATTGTTATGCTCTTGAGTACACTAGTAAATAACACAGTTTTTCAGTCGCAATTGGGAAATAGGAATCCTTAGCATAATTCCATGCAAACTTTTGTAAATTGGGAGGAGGGAAGGCATTTTTTATTTCTATGGAGCAATATATATTTGATTTGACAATAAAATGATGAGACTTTAAAGCGCCAACACATCAAAATTTATACATTTAAAAGAGTGCTATCATTAAAGTAGTTAACCTTGGGAGGTTATGCACATATTTCACAACATTCCAAACCCTTTGGTAGCTCTTGGAAATGCCTGACAGCTACTTTATAAGCTATTCACACCTCATTTTTTGACCATAAACACTTTGGCTCTGCTTGATCACCCATCTCATTCTTTTCTTAAGAGCAAAGACCTTTTTTAGTTTATTATTTTAAAAGATATTTTATCTATTTCATGTAAGAATTTATAACATAAGTTTTCTAAAGTTACATGGTCCAAATTGTCTTCCTACCTCCCTTTCCTCTCCTCCTCAAAGATGGTAAGCAACTTGATCTGGGTTTTACTTGTATTAGCATGCCAAACATATTCCCTTATTGTTCATTTTGAAAGAGAATGCTCATATAAAATCAAAACCCCAAAATAAAATCCCAAATAAAATGAAAAATCATATACTTTGATCTCTATTCCAACTCCCAACAGTTCTTCCTCTAGAGTTGGAGAGTATTCTTTGTAATAAATTCCTCAGAATTATCCTGGATCATTGTATTGCTGAGAGTAGCTAAATCTTTCAAAGTCGATCTTTCCACAGTATTACTGTTACTGTGTACAATGTTCTCCAGGTTCTGCTTGTTTCACATTGTATCAGTTAAGTCTTTCCATCGCTTTCTGAAATCATCCTGTTCCTTATTTCTTCTACTATAATAGTATCCCATCACCATCATTCGTCACAATTTATTCAGCCTTTCCCCAATTGATGGACGTGCCCTCAATTTCCTATTCTTTGTTACCACAAAAAGAACTGCTGTAATTATGTTTGTATAAATAGGTCCTCCCCCACTTGCTTTTGATCTCTGGCTACATAGTAGTGGTATTATTGGATCAAAGGGTATGCTTCCTTTTATAGCTCTTTAGAACTCTTGGTGCTGGACTTTCTTGGTAATATATAGAAATGCTGATGATGTGATGTGGGTTTAAACTGTATCCTGCAACTTTGCTAAAGTTATTATTTCAACTAGTGTTTTTAGTTGATTCTCTAAGTTTACTATCATATCATCTGCAAAGAGAGATAGTTTCGTTTCCTCATTGCCCACCTTAACTCTATTTTTTTTCCTTATTACTAAAGCTAACATTTCTAGTCCAGTATTAAATAATAGAGGTGATAATGGGCATCCTTGCTTCACCCCTGATCTTTGGGAAGACTTTTAACTTATCCCTATTGCAGATGATGTTGGCTGATAGTTTTGGATAGATACTACTTATCATTTTAAGGAAAGGTACATTTATTTCTTTGCTTTCTAATGTTTTTAATAAGAATGTGTGTTGTATTTTGTCAAAGGCTTTTTCTGCATATATTGAGATAATCATATGAGTTCTGTTAGTTTGTTATAATAATATATGATCAATATAAGATCAATTATGCTGTATTCCTGGTATAAATCCCAGCTGGTCGTAGTGAATGATCTTTATGATATATAACTAGTTTCTTCACAAGTATTTTATTTAAGATTTTTGCATTGATATTCATTAAGGATATTTGTCTGCAATTTTCTTTCTATGTTTTGCTCTTCCTGGCGTAGGTATTAGTACCATATTTGTGTCATAAAAAGAATTTGATAAGCCTTCTTCTTTGCCTATTTTGCCAAATACTTTAGTATTGGGATTAATTGTTTTAAAGGTTTGATAGAATGTATGTGTGTCCATCTGGCCCTGGGGATTTTTCCTTAGGGAGTGTATTGATGACTTGTTCAATTTCTTCTTCTGAGATGGAATTATTTATGTGTTCTGTTTCCTCTTGTTAATCAGGGAAATTTATTATTTTTGTAAATATTTATTCATTTCACCTAAACTGTCAGATTTGTTGACATTTAATTGGGCAAAATAGTTCCTAATGATTGCTTTAATTTCCTCTTCATTGGTGATGAATTCAAGCTTAATATTGTAGGTATTGGTAATTTGATTTTATTCTTTCCTTTTTGAAGTCAAATTAGCCAATGCTGTATTTTATTTGTTTTTTACATAAAACCAACTCCCAGTTTTACTTATTAGTTCAGTGTTTCTCTTACATTCAATTTGATTAATTCTCCTTTGATTTTTAGGAGTTTTAATTTAGTCTTTAATTGGAGATTTAAATTTTTTTCTTTTTCTAGATTTTTTATTTGAAACCCCAATTCATCAATCTGCTTTTCCTCTATTTGTTATAAGAATTCACAGATAGGAAATTTCCCTTAACTTTCGTGAGTAGTTTTGGTTCTGGCTGTGCTCTCCTCTCACAGTAGGGAAATAGATCTTCCCTGCCTACCTTCCAAGTTGTTTTCACAGGAGAGTTGCTTCACTCCTTCCCCTTGTTGGTTCTGTCATTCCTCTGTTCATTTTGAGGCACTATTTTAATGTTAGTTTGAGAAAATCCTCAGAATCCTTTCTTCTTTCCATGCTTCTCCTCTACCACCCTGGCTCTGCCTCCAGGAAGACCACCTGCAGACTTTTCTTTAAAGGAAATTCCAAAAAAACAAAGACACCCTTCTTCAACAGATAAAGAATAAATCTTTTTCACTATTAAAAAAAAGTATCCCAAGCTCTAAAATCAGTTCCCTGTGCTGATAGAAACACTTCATTTTGAAGAGATGCTGGAGTGTTTTCGTCATTGGTACAATCTTTCAAGGCCCTTGGAAAGTGGCAGATGCTCCAAAGGCATTAGAGAGTGCCAGACCTAGTTGGCATTCCTTTTCCTGGTTCACTGTCATATGGAACACTGTGAACCTCGGAGATATTTGATAATATTTAAATGTTTCAGATGAATGGAAATTAGTTACAACTCAGGTTTCTAGCATTCTGGGCATCTTCTAATATCTGCATCTTGGCTTTTCACTTCATTTCCTCTTCATATTTCCCTCCTGCTTTACCCATCTTGTACACATTTTTTATTGTGCCAAATCATGACAAAATGAAACCTTCACTCTCTTTTTTGTACTTTTCTTGCATTCTTAAACTGTGTATTGTCCACAAGATGAAGAACTTCTTAAAATTTGACTTAGTGATTTTTGGAGTCACTTCCAGCTTCAACATTTTGTGTTTAAACTTTCCATGTACCTAAAACATAGTACAAAGTATAGAACAGAGTCCATAGTTTAAAACGTAAAATTCTTGTTGATTGGTGCTAGTCACACTATGCCCCAGACAGAAGAATTTTCCATCTGTACTCTGAACGTCTCTACCAATGGATCACTGGTGTTGGCATTGTTACAAACATGAACATAAATAAGATGTACGCATGGCAGTTACACTAGTACTTTTTAGAACTCAGAACATAGTATTTCTGTAACTAAACCAATTGAAAGACAATTTAAGGAAAACTCAGACCTTAAATAAATAGAAATAACATTTCTTTGGGTCCTCATACCTAGACTCCCAGCTATTGTATGCATTTTGTAGTTTTCTGAATAGTATTTTTTGTAATATAGAGAAAAGCCAATTATTTTAAGGACTTAGTTTACATTTAGTGATTTTGCAGACTTATTTCTATCAATTTGTGTTGGATCTCCAGGCTTCTCCAAGTAAAGCATCATATTATCTACAAAAGATGCAGATATTGTCTGCAAAAGATATTCTTTTAAATCTCTTTTTAATTTTATCTTCCATGATTTGTAAATATAAATTAAATATAATGAACCTTAACTTTAACAACTTTCATCTTAATTTATTACAATAAGTAACATTTCTGGGTTTATGTAAAAGAAGAGTTATAAGAATAAATGACTATTTTTTTATAGTATTGGAAAGGATTCTGCCTCTTTATTACAGAAAATGATATTTTTAGTTTGTTTTTATGTAGATTCTGTTGACCATGTTAAGCAATGATTTGTTTATTCCTATGCTATTAATGAATAAAAAATAAGCAGTATTATATTTGGTCAAAAACTTTCTACTTCAACAGTGGCATGTTTTTAAAATTACATTATGTATCATGTGAATCATGTTCTTAGTATTAAACTAACCTTGAATTCCTGGTGTAAATTCTATGTGGTTATAGTGTATAATATTTTCTACATATTCTTTTAGCCTCCTTTTTATTATATTATAAAAACTTTTACAATAATATTTATTAGAGATAGGAGTCCATCACTTCCTCTTATTTATCTCTCTCTGACTTGGTTATTAGGACCATATTTGTCTTATGGAAGGTATTTGGTAAGATAACTTTTTTCTGTTTTTCCCTATTTTTGCAAACAATATATGTAACATAAGATCTAATATTTTCTTTGATTATTTGATTGTTCACGTTTAAATCCATCTGGTCCTGGACTTTGTTTCTTTCCAAAAGGTCACTTCCTTTCTGACAGGGAGGTGATGAATTTAACAAGCAGAAAATGCATATATTTTTGGATATGGCTAACGTAGGATTTATTTTGCTTAACAATACAAATTTGTGTTGAAAGAAAAAAATAATAAGTAAGAGTAATGGCAGGGACAGAATAATAAAATTTATTCCCTGAAAAATAAAAAAAAGTATTTTTTAAAGCATATATCTTACCTAACATTTTGACAATTTTGTTCTGGTTCTTACCTTCTTGCATTTATTTTTTCTTAGATTTGTTTTCTTAGATTTTCTTAGGTTTTCAAAGTACATCATCTTATTTCCAATTATTGTTTTTGTTGCCTATTTTTCTTTGAATCAATTAGCTTTCCTTTTTACAAGTTACAGCTATGAAGTTTTACATGTATTGATATCTTGGTGAATATAGAGACTGTATATCTGCCTACATATGCATATATATGTGTATATATGTTGTGCTAACATTATTTCATTGTCTATGAAGCCATTAAACATGATAGAGTTTCTGTGCTTTTCTGTCTTTGAAACCTACTTTAAGGAAGATGGTAGGGAAAGAAAAGAATGGGATCGTTAGTTAATCTATAATTTAATGGTCCTATCCTACTATGCTTTTTCAGATTTTGACCACTGGTTCTTAAACTTTCTTTATCTCCTTTTAATCCCTGATCCATCTTCTAAAGTTAGTTTTTCTTGTTTGTCTTGCTCATTCCCAACTTTACCTCCCTAATTTTTATTTTTAAACTCTTACCTTTTGTTTTAGAATTGATATAGAATATTGATTCTAAAGCAGAAGAGCAGCAAGGGCTACATATTGGAGTTAAATGACTTGCCTAGGCTCACATAGCCAGGAAGTGTCTAAGTCTAGATTTGAATCCTTCTCCAGGCCTAGCTCAATCTACTGAGCCACCTAGCTGCTCCTAATTTCCTTCAATCTCATCTCTTCCCTCTCTGTCCAGATTGCCCTATTTAATGTATTTCTACACCAAAATTTTTGTGAATATATTTGCTGCTGCAAAATAACACAAAACTTTAAATATAGAAATTAATATAAAACACAGTCATTAGATGCCCACATTCTCCTTCCCTTTCCTGCTCCATCTTCCTATGTTCTTTTTCTGGAATTGTCTAATTAATCATGAGAAATTACTTTCTTTTTTACTCATTTCTTTCCCAGTATATTTTCCTTCTTTTATTTACATTCTTAATAATTAGTAAAATAAATAAAACCTTCTATTGTTCCTCTATCTTTTTAAAAATTCTATCTGTGACCTTTGAATATAGTAGGATTCTAAAAGGTACGTACATTGCCCCCCCACTAGACTCAGCTCTACTGTACAACAACTTAGTCCCTTATGATTAATCAAATATATGCATTTTTCTTGAGTTTTATCATCTACCATATTTGTATTTCAAAGAGACTACCCAGCTCTAATTTTTAAATCAAGAATGCCTAAAAATCTTCTCTTCTTTTCAAAGTTATTTCCCCTGTAGGATTATCTTCAGTATTGCAGCATATAATTCTTGGTTATAAGCCTTTTTTTTCTGTTATCTTTTAGAAGATTATATACCAAGTTTTCTCCCTTTTGGGTTGTTTTATCATTGTCTTGGATGATCTTTAATGTGGTTCCTTGGTATTTGAGTTCTTTCTTTCAGGTTGTTTATAGGATTTTTTTTTTAACCTGGAAACTTGAGATATGGGCTCCTATATTTCTGGATATTTTCAATTTGTGGATTGTTTCCAGTGGTTACCATTAAAATTGTTCAATTTTTAACTTTGTTCTCTTCTTCTAAGGGCAGCTTCCTTTTAATGAAAAAAAATTTTAGATATGATATCCAAGTTTTGTTCATATGTTTATTCATATGTTTCATAGAATCAAATTTTCTTTCTTACTGAACTGGAAGTGTAGTGGTAACTCATGGGCTAGATCAGTGTTGGCAAACCTTTTAGAGACGGAGTGCCCAAACTGCAACTCTCATACTACAAGCTGCCTCTAATCTCAGACAGGTGAGGGAGGAAGTGCTCCCATTGGGTTGCTGGGCAGAGGAGTGGATCACGTGAGAAATGTCCTTAGGTGTGTGTTGAGAGGGGGAGGGGAGCAATCCCCTCAGGCATGTGTGCTACAGGTTCGCCAACACAAGGCTAGATCCTATTACTGATAAGTATGGGAGCTTTAATCTCTTCTGTTGCTGAACTGGTCTGGTTTGATCCTCATTAGACAACCTGGCGTTCCTCTACTCTCAGGAGCTCACTATATTGGTACTGGCCTTGGTGAAAATACCTGACAGGCTTAGCCTGAATGGACCCATCAGCTTTAGTTTCCCTAGTAAGAGGGATTAAAAGTGTCCACAGCCATGCCTAGAAAATCCAGTTAATCTTAAATAATTTCTCCTAAAACTCTTTTGTAGTTCAATTGTTTCTGATTATAGATATATTCTAGATTCTTCTCATTTTTTAGTCTCTTGCCTTTATTCTAATATTTCTCAGGTTAAGACTAAGTTTCATTTACAGTATTTTATTTTTAAGAGAATCTACTCCTTTCTGTCACGTTTTATACCCTTTATTCTAAGATGGCCTCAGATTCTTCCTAGCTGTGTGACTGTGGGCAATTCACTTAACCCCTATTGCCTAGTCCTTAATACTCTTCTGCCTTGGAGCCAATACATAGTATTCAGCTCCAAGGCAGAAGGTAAGGATTTAATTTTAAAAAAAAGAAGAATTCATGAAAAATTTTGCCTTTGTCTTTGTATTAATTAAAATATTTTTATAAGATGTTACTTTTTAAAAAAATGTAGTATCATTTAAGAAAGCAGAAACATAATTTTGAGTTATAGCTCCCTTTGGAGGTAATGCTCTCACTATCAGGTTTTAGTTTTATAAATCATTATTTCAATACCACTGATCTAATATGAATAGATACAAGTGATTCATTTCTGCTCTTGAGGAATGTCCTTCTAGAGAGCAAAGTTTGACCTTGATTACTTAGCTAGAGAACAGGAAACATGGAATTATTTCAGATAATGGAGTCACAGTATAAGAGACAAGTTTATAATGAGAATGGCAAGTATTTAAAAAATGAAAACCTATTTCAGATAACTGAGATTTAACCCTGTCAAATATAACTACACACTAGAAAGCTTCCATCAGAGTTATATTTTTTTAATGGTATCAGGGTGCCATTGCTCCTGCTGATGGTGATAAGTACCAGAAATGACCTGGAAATATTACCTTGACAGATTTAAAAGATAACCCCAGACAGCTCTAAGAGAGATGCTAATTGAATACTAGTTGAATCCGACCATTCTGGGAAAAATCAGGCCCTCAACAACAAAGTTGTTAGAAACAGAGGAAATGATCAAATCTCTAAATTAGGATGCTTGGGCAGCTTTTGGTTGTAAATTTTCCTTTAAATTAAAAAATAATTGACATATGTTTGTTTTTGCATGGCCTTTTTATTCCTAATCCCTTCTTCTACTTCAACAAGCCATCCCATGTAACAAAGGATAAAAAAGTCACCCCACAAACTGTTGTAGCAGAGATCTGAGTTTGGCGAAGTACTTTTCCTATCCCAACAGAATGGACTGGGCACTGAGAACCATGATTGCCTCTGATCATGGGTCTGGATTTTGGTTATGACAGTTGGTTCTGATAAAACCTGGCATGCATTCCCAAAAGAATCTTGCTATGCAAAATTTCAAAATAAAAACTGTAGTGCTCATGGGGAAAATGGAGTTAGGGTCAAAAAACTCAAAAACTTCATCAGTGACAAATTAGAGAGAAGATAAGGTAGCCAGTTTTATATGTTAAATGGTTAAAACATATGTAAATATGTAATAAATAATGGCTTCTCCTGCTGCACAAGTGAGGTGGTCAGGCCTCAATTCTAAGAGAATTAGAGGCTATAATGGAAGAGGGCAAAAATGGTATGGTACAGACCAAGCTTCCTATGCCCACAATCCCCACTGCATCAAAAGATGATATCCAATAAATGCAACCCTTTACTTTGACAAAGACCTCAAGTTTGCTTCTGGAAGTGGGCTCAGAAGGGTTAGAACTTATGAGTTATTGTAAAGAGGTAGAGTTTTCGACATTTTCATTGATTATTGTGGAAGTGTGAATTTTACTTTTACTTAACCCAGCTTAATCTTTAGAAATTCTAGCAACCAGGAATGTTTACACCCCATTTAAGGATTAACTGTGAGTAGGATGACCTATGACCAACATGTGCTAGCAAGTGACAAATAAGAAACAACTGATAGACTCCCCCTGGGCTGTCTTAAGTCCAGCTTAAGCTACCATTGGTACATGTGAGACACAAGAAGTGATGTAAAGAATGGTCTATATATTTTGCATCACTTCCTGTCGCTGGGCTCTCACTCAGAGTTTGGGAACTCCTGGCAGTGGTTTGGCATGTTTGGCTTGCCTGTGAGGTGACTGGGAGAATCTCTGTAGTGTGGGTTAGGTGAGGTGTCTTCCCTGAGCCACCTTGGTGACTGATTCCTCCTTTCCTCCTTTCTTTGACCTCCAAATTCCTATCTGGCTTTCCAGAGCAGTCCAATTTCCCTTTCCTCTCTTCTTCTTAATTTCTTCCTTCTATTGTAATTAAAACCACCATAAAAATTCCAAATTAACTTGAGTAATTTATTAGGATTGAATTAATCCCTGGCTACCACTAGTATAATATTTTCAGTCAATAACCCCTAATTTTTACCCTTAACAGTCTGGCTAATCCATGAAGGTAGGGACCAGTACCCTCAAATCTCTGTGAAACCTTTCTTTCCTCTTTCTCTTTTTATTACCTCTTCAAGTCAGTCTTTTCAACACTTAACTCATCAGTTCAAAACACAGCTGTGAGATCAGGTGAATATAAAACATTTTTTCTCTTTTCTCCTTAATTTGAATTGAACACAGCTGTTTTGTTTTGTTTTGTTTTTTAGCCTTAAGCAGCAGGACCCTGAAGTCTTAGCCAGGGAAGCTATTTCCAAATCTCCCTTCCCTCAGGGAACAAACAACCCAATAAGCCAACCTTCACTGACAATACTAGCTGACTAGATTACTCTTAACTAGTGGTGAGAAAGACCTGGAGAAAGTCCTGCTCCTGGAGATCTACTTTCTTTTTCTCTCTTTTTTTTTTCTCTAATTCCCATGTCTCTACTTTTTAAAATTAAGTGAGAAGTAAAAAACTTGGTGAGGCCAGCTAGGAAAAGTGGAGGCTTTGCTCAAAGAGAGAAATGGCTTTACTCTGAAGGGGAAGGAGAGAAGATTTGTGACCCCTCCCAAATCAAACAAAAACAGCCTTAGCCTCAGGTAAAAGGCTTTGTTTTCTGTCTCCTTTTGGCCTAGAGGACTTGATTGGATTAAAAGGCTCTTCAAAAGGGACACTACACCCAAATATTTTGTTTTCACCCCCTGACTTTGATTTTAACCCCTAGCCAGTAGCAATATCTACTGACTAAAACCAAAGTGATAAATAATATATATATGTGTATATATATATATATATATATATATATATATAAATGAATACTACATTCTACAAAATTTTTTATGACATTTGAAGCAAACTTGAAATTCACATAATGCTTAAAATGATACCTAATATATTAGTCCCTTTGGGACAAATTCATACTTTACAAACACAGATTATAGCACAGTTGATTATATTTTCCCTCTGGACTCACTCCTACTCTCTCCTCCAATTGTGGGAGAGTGGAAACCTTGCCTAGCTTCAGGTACCTCCATTCCAGGAGATCTTGCTACTAATGATTAGCTTGTGATTTTATTTAGCCCAGGCCAAGGATTATATAAGTTATATAGGCTCATATATTTGTCCTCTACCCATGATATTTTTGGAATGCTTATTAATTCATATTATTAAAAGTTCATAAAAAAATCTCTGAACTACAAGGCAACTGGCACTACTCCCCAGTCTGGAAAGCTTCCTAGCCAGTTAAATCTTTGAGGTCAGATAGCAACTGGCATCCATACTGTCTACAGCAAAGACACATTCAAAACAAAATTAAAACAAAATCATATTTATCTATGAGAACCATAATTAAAGTACAAACATGTAAATTGTGCCCAACAGTTAACACAATGTTTGTCTTCTAGCAGGCACTTAATAAATGGCTATTGATTAAATGAAATAAGTAAAATCAAAGAAATACTTAGCAACAAATAAGTTTCACCACTTGAACTTGGCAATAAAACTAATAGAGATAAGCAGAAAGAAGAGAAAAAAATCTCCCAGAATAGGTACAGTTTGTCTACTTTGTTCTGGACTTTCTTAAGTAGAAGAATGGAGATATAGGGTAAGAAAAAGTCATTGAAACACATAAAAATCATTTCTCTGGGGAAAAAAGTGCTCTCCATTTGTTGCTACTGGTGGTCTAAACTTTCCTCTGTTCAGTCCTAAATGGGATTGGAAGACTTATTTTTGAGATTCTGAATGACATTTCTTAGGAAGCCCATGTGTGTAGACTTTTTCTGTGATCTGTAGGATTCTACAAAAGAAGAGATAAAAACATTAGTTCAGAAAAACTAATGAGCATATAAATCAAGTCTGGTAAAATATCCACTATTATATATCTCTGTAAATAAGGAAAGAGGTTTACTTTCTAAACTATTTTCTGGGTTCATGGTGGGTTATTTTAATTATTTGATAATTTTTGTTTCATTCCTGTATTGGATTGGTTTCTTCTGGTTAAGTGGCTAACTTTTTTCTTTTATTTCTTTTCTGTTCCTCTTTTAAAACAGGGATTTCTAAGCATTCTAACCTGCCCAAAATGTTCATAGTGGAATAATGGAAGCCCCTGAATATCTTGATTTGGATGAAATCGATTTTAGTGATGAGATATCGGTAAGTATAATAATTTTATTAACCACCATTTCTTTTGTAGTATATAAATTATAAATTCTTCAAATATAATCTTAAGGATTTTTGATAGAAAGTACTTTTAAAATCAAAGAATCTTAGATATGGAAGGGTCTTTATAGGTAATCTAGTTGAAACTCTCAGCCAATGCAAAAATCACATCTTCACTATCCATGAAAGAGAATTCTGACCTCCCTACATCTTCTTTTAAATAAACTTTATTCATATCTCTTGTTTTCACACTTCCTCTATTACTAAATGTATCATTTCACTCTCCCTCCCTAAGAAAGTCATCATTTACAAAACAGAACAAAACTTTTTTTTTTTAATTCCAGAAAACTAAGGACCATATCAAAAGTCTAATATTATGTGCAGTGTTTGACATCCTCATTACTGTAAATAATTGGAGGAAGATGCCTTCTCATATCTCTTTTTGGGGGTCAAACTTGACCATTGCAGCTTTTAGGTTCTGTTGTTTTATTGCTGTTACTTCTATTTATATTTTGTTGATCATTACATATCTTATTTCTCTGGTTTTTCTTATCTCACTTTACATCCAACTCTTTGGACCACATGGTGTCAACACTGTCCATGGGGTTTTCTTGGCAAAGATATTCAAGTGGTTTGCCATTTCCTTTTCCAACGGATTAAGACTAACAGTAGTTGTGATTTACCAAAGGTTACACAGATAATAAGTGTCTGAGGCCAGATTTGAACTCAGGTCTTCCTGACTCCAGGCCTAGTACTTGGCCCTTTAGCTGCCTAATTATTATAATACATAATGACAAAGGCCAATTATTTTTATGGCTTTGTTTACCTTATCCTTTGATGATTATTAATTTTTCAATTAATTGTTTAGTTAAATGTTTTACTTAGACCATGGTATAAGCAAAATGATCATTTTTTCTTTTGGTTCATGCTTATTTTCCCAATTTTTTTCTTCCTTATATTAGTATAGCTAGCTTTTCTAGAACTATATCAAGCAAAAGTCATAACAATAGATATCTTTGACTTATCCCAGATCTAATAAAAAAGATCTAATAGGCCTAGAGATGGAGGTCCTGGGTTCAAATGTGGCCTCAGACACTTCCCAGCTGTGTGACCCTGAGCAAGTCACTTAACCACCACTGCCTAGCCCTTACCACTCTGACTCTAAGATGGAAGGCAATAGTTAAAAAAAAAATCAGCCCTGGCAAAAAAAACCCCAACAAAAAATATCACTCAACTCATTGATCTTCTTCCAAAAGGAAGGTCCAACAACAAAAACTGAGTCAGTATTTGAACTCAAACGTTCCAGACCTCAAGGCTAACACTCCACGCACCACACTAGCTAGGTTCCTCTATGTGAAGTACATACGTTTTGCATCTACAATTTTGTGAAACACACCTGCTTGGCCTTTATCCAGAAGTACTCCATATCTGGAGCTCCTTACAGCCACAAACTAGGTTTGGGTGGGAGGCAGACACTCTCCAGAGGTGGCTGAGCAGCTCTGAAAGGGGCTGCAAGAGCCTCTCAGGAGAGATCCTCCCTTGACGCTCCATGGACGCCACCTCGATAGACTTGCTGATCTGACAACTATTTGCAGAAGTGAAAATGAGCAGATGCCCCTGTTGGCGAGGTGGCGGTGCCCCCGTTCTCTACCCCAACCCTTTCCCCACCACTTTGTTTGGACGCCTGGCCCTGACAATCTCCTGATGAAGAGGAGAAGCCTTCATTTGCCAACACACACACACAGGTCTTTCCATAAAAGAAGGGAAACAGGCTTTCTGTCCCCTCCACTTTCCTTCAGCCCCACCAAACTTACACAGAGGACTGTCCAAGATATCTGTGTTTATCCAGACCGAGTCACTGTGCCTGCTTTACCTTCTTCTTCCACCCATCTCAGTCTTTGAAATGCTAACCATTATTATTTCACGTTTAGTCTGTTATTCCACTTCATAATGACGTCATCTAAAGTCTTAAAAATGTTTATTTCAGAGAGTACATTTCACTACCAACTGTGCCACATTTACTTCCCTTCCGGAGGTCCAGGGATGTTACTTCCTTTCAGGAATTCAATCCACAAACATGCCGTAATTGCAGTAACCCAGACCCTGTACGAGCTGCTAGGAATGATGAGAGAAAAATGGAATGATCACTACTCTCAGGCAGTTTACATTCTATTAGGAAGACACAATGTCTATACGTAAAAACACAAAGCTTGTATCAAAGAAGAAAAGGTTCATTTCGAGAGGCTCGGCACACTGGCCTCACAAACAGTGATGTGAAGAACAATACAGCCCTTTAAGAAGATTGCAAATGTCTATTGAGTCTGACATCTTGGCAAAAGAACTCGATGTGGGTCAACCTGCTCATCAATTCATAATTGCCCCTCGACGCTTGGGTTCAACATTCAAGAGTGGCTGACGAATGGGCCACCATCATGCTTGATTGTGTCTCAGAACTTTATGGGAAAAGGACCAGAAATGACTTCTAATGATCTCTTCTAAATCCGAGCCGAAGCAAGTGCGTGCCTCTGTTTGTCTGGTTACACAGGGAGCAATCCGTTACCCAAACTGAAAAACGCAAAGGAATTCACCTTCGGTTCAGTGTGGTAGAAGTAAAAGGAACGTCTTGGTAGACACGCTTTTCTTTTGAGGACTCCACGAGCCTCTATTGCTGACAAAACAGAAGCCCTTTTCCTCATTAAGTGTTGTTCTAGGGAAGGAAAACGCACATTTCATTTGAAAAATATGTTCAGGAAGGAAGACACACTCGCTCGTCTAACGCTTGTCTCGCGCTTTCCAGTCCTAATCCTTTTTGCACGTGGTCTCGACCTTACTTACGTGTAATGCCTTCCTGCCTTGTGGCCGTGAGTCCATTTCTTGTTTTAATTACAATACAGGTTGTGTAATGGGGCGCCACAACCATAAAATGATCGGGTTTTCACCTTCTGAGACATAACACAGAAAACAGCAGAAGGGGTGGACAGCCGTTCCAAAGCTACACGGTCTCCTCACCCCACCATGAAGAGTTTAAAGTAGATGTTCCTGGATCCCTTCCAGCCCAAAAGGCAGAAGAGTATGCAACAGCCCTGCCCATCCATTGTGGGGAGAGAAGGATGTACTGAGACAGGAAGGTTCAAAAGGTGGCCAAAACTAGCTTTTCACAGTTTTTAAAGACGTATTTCAAATCAATGAAGTCTACACACACGTCCCTCTCAGGAATGCTGTTCACCTGATAGATACTGAACGTTACTGGGATGTGCACGCTTCATATTTGAGATCAGAAAATCACCATTTTTAGATCAACAGTATTGCACACGAGACGGATCGTCTGGGCAAGATCAGCTGTAACAAAAATGGGGACTGTGGATTTTAAGGGTTATCTCGACTGATTTCGAGGTCAGTGTGGTATAAAGGAGAGTTTCTGAGTAGATCAGAGGTTCTGCCCCAGAAATGATAATGGTGGTGTGATCCTCAGGAAGTTCTTTGATTTCTCTTTTTCGCAGCCGTCTCATTCATATAGAGAAGGTAATAATAGCTACATAAGTAAGAGGGTCGTCATGGAATTCAAGGGGGAGTTTCAAGAGGCTGAAGATCCCAAACGATGCTCGTTTCATTTTTCATTACTTAGTAGGACATTTTGCTGAGAACTGCCAATTTCCTCAATTTTAGGGTTTGTGCTGGTCATCCAGAGACTTGTCTATTAAGCAAGTGAACCAGGTACGACAGACCACCGCTCCCACCAGAATCTGTGAGTTCTGTGGGCCAGACCGCCCTCACTCTGGACGGAACACCCAGGCCGAGACTTATGAAACATGCAGTCTGAAAAGTGAAACAAAAGTGGAAGAAAAAGATCATAGCTGCGACCTAGACCGTGAGGAAAAACCGCGACCTGAACAATTCTCTGAAGCTGGATTTTTATCTGGAGACCTCAGCCCAACTCGACACCTATGAAACTATAGTGAAACAACAAACTCAATACCCAACTTTGGAAGAAATTACTCTAGGTTTAATTTTGAGCGACGCTGACGTCTTGCCGCTGCGCGTGAACGCCGACACAAGGCCCCAACCGCACCTCCCGTCACAACTGGCGCCCCAGGCCCCGTGTGCTACAGACTGTGCGCCTCAGCCTGTGGACTCCAAAGCCACAGGAGGGTACACCGGAGATGAAACTGCACAAAGACACTCGACATTCTGTAAAGCTTAAAATTTAGGGCAGACTGAGGCATCTGAGGCAGGTAGAAATTAGTTTCTCTCTGCAAGGAGAATTATATATTTTTAGAGGTTTATTGAAGAATAAGGATTAACGAAAATACAGGATTACAAACACGTGGTGTGTAGGCCACAGAGGCCTAGACAAGACCTCACCTACATTATGGAAAGAGCCGAGTCTGCTCCAAAATGGAAGTCCAAAAAAAGAGAGCCCCGCCTACGGGGAAGGCCCTTTAAGTAAAATTTTGTTCTCGTCCCAGGTGAGAATTCAGTGAGATTAGAGTGCATTCTGGGAGCTAGCAAGGACTCCTGGGGAATAGAGTCCACAGTTCAAATCTCAATTTTACAATTCTCGATCACCGAGAGACTACCACTACTCTAGGTTTAAAATGCCAACTTAAGTAACAAATGGACCAAGTTTATCACAATCATATCAGATCCCATTTGCAATGAATACATGGAAAAGAAATAGCAAACAAATATGCCAGTTGTTACCAGTGGAAAATAATTTCAAAATAATAGACATTCAAACATATACTCTAGCTCATCACTTCATCAATAGAAGTGTATTAATAGCAATCTAGGAAAACATTTTGCATAAATAACATTTCCAGGATAACAATGGATTAATTACAGGAGAAAGAATTGCTCCTATACAAAACAACTGTCCCAAAACAATATTAAAATAAAAATGTTAAAAATCAAGATTTTGATGTTACCCCAACTATACATGGTACAAAGAATAACCAGAAAGGGGTATTTTTTTAAGATCTATAAAATAAGAGTAAATTGGAAAATCCATTCAATAGCCTGCTCAGAGTAGAGAAAATAAAAAATATATACAAATATATAAAATAAAATATCTAGAGATAATGGTAGGATTAAGAGAGGGAGAATATCATCATAGACAAAAAAAAACCATAAAACAAGACAAACTTTTAAGACAGATTTTAAAATATCAAAATAAAACAATAAATAAAGACAAAACTATTTTTAAAATGAACCCTTGACCATTTGCTAAAAAGGCTAATTTGGAAGCTACCCCCTTCAGGAAGGCTGGAACAGTGATGGGGTGAATGTATAAGAATGATGTCATTTAACCTGAGGGTTATATTTTCTATAAATAAGGGGTTTCCCCTGTAAATAGGGGCTTTTTTCTTTTTTCTGTGCACCTTTCTCTTCCTTTCTCTTTCAATTAAGCATTGCATGTGAAATGGCTTCCTGGTTCCTTGAATAATGGCTAAAGAGGGTGTACTTTGAAATTTCAAGGTCCCTTCAATTTCTGCTTCACTCAGGTAGGAGAGGAGCTAGGTTTGAGGGAATCATAGCTCACAGTGAGGCACATAATTAGAGAGGAGCAGAGTGCTTATGCCCCTTGCCTCTTCCTCTCCCAAAGTCTGACTACATCACCAACTCCCCTGCCTAGCAGTCCAGTGGGAGTGCTACTTCCCTCCCCAGGGTGGAGTAAGGGGCGTGTTCTTTTTTATAGGTTAAACAATAGGAATTATGTAAAAATTAAAATTATCATAGTCAAGGTGATAAACATTTGGCTGCTTTTTTATTGGCAGCTTAGGAAGAACAGATGATTTTTTTTCTTCCTGTTTCTTCCCATGGTAGGCAGTAAGAAGAACCAGAGAAGATTTCCCAGCACTCTAATAATAATAAAATCTTTCAGCTAAAAACATATAGTTGAGGGGATTTGGAAAGGGATATGCCAATGCCCCATTCAGTACTCCCATCAATTTTCAGCGGATGAGGAACATGGTTGATTCTCAGCTATTGATCACCATCACCTGTAGTACCAGCCCACCAAAATTCTATGTATGCATCTAAAGGGGAGAAAGGAAGTTCATGAGAAAGTAAGGTTTTGGGGAAAAATAAATTCTGATTTGGTCATGTTGAGACATCCAGACTGAAAAGTCCAAAAGACATTTTATGATATGGGCCTGGAGCTTGAGAGGGAAATTAGGGCTGATAGTTCTGGGAGTCATTTCTGATCCATTAGGTGCCAATGAGGTTACCATGTGAGGAAATTATATAGAGAAATGAGAACATATATTTGTCCAAGGTAAATGGGTTCCTTATCCATTCATGTTTAGAAATAGTTAATTAATTAAGATAAAATAAGAATTGATCCTATAGAATATTAAAGTATTTACTAGACATGGGTTTACTTTTTTCTGTTTCATTTTCAGGACAAGTATTTTTAAATTAGGAAATATAACAAAAATATTATTTTTGAATTTTTTGTACATTATTCTGTTTCATCAGTTCTGTATGAGATGTCCTAGTACTGGTTTATTTATAGAGTATTCAATTTTTTAAGAAAAAATATGCACCAATATGCAACCTTCAGGGGGAAATTTTTATGAAATGCATCTTCATAATCACCAGGAAAAAATGGTTGATTCTTTTAAAAATTTAAATGTCTGTTAAAGTGCTTTGGGACAAGAAAGCCACCATATTTCTTTTTTTATGTGAATTTATATTGATATATTTTATTTTCAAATTGTCTCCCTGTATCTCTCTCTCTTTATATTTCCAAAGAACTATCTCAAAGAACAAAAAATAGTTTTCAATAGAAGAAGAAAACTTAAGCATCAGCAAAAAAGATTAATATATTCAAAATGATATTCCTTATTTTTGTAGTATTTTATGAGTATGATTTATGACATTTAAGTCATACAGTTTGTTAGTCATCCCCCAATTATTGATATCTACTTTTTTTCCTGTTCTTTGTTACCACAAAACATGCTATTATAAATATTTGATATATATGAGGATTTTTTTGGTTTTGCTTCCTTATTCCAGTTATTTTTTTAATTTCACATTTTCTAATATTTTTATTCGTTTTATTTTGTTTTGTTGTTTCTTAATGTCTCATTAACTTCTAGTTGCTCAATTGTAATTTTTCAGGAATTATTTTCTTCAGTCAATGTTTTTAACCTCCTTTTCCATTTGGCCAATCCTGATTTTTAATAATTTGGTGGGTTTCTCTAGTGACTCAATAAGAGGTGGGCCACTTGATCAAAAAGCATTTATTCTACGATGGATACTGGTGATATAAATACCAAAATTTTAAAAGTTCCTTTCCTTATGGAATCTGATTCATACTCAAGTATATACAAACTAGGTACCAAATAAATACAAGATAATGGAAGTGAGCAAGTGGTAAGGAGGAATCAGGAAAGACCTCATGCAAGTGCTGGCATTGGAAATGATTTTTAAGTTTCCTTAGTCATAAGGAAAATGAACATTGAAGAAGACAAAGGGGACAAAGGAATCCAACAGAGAAATGGTGAAGTTACAGGATATGGGTTAAAGGCTAGATTGGCGACAAGTAAAATAAAATGGGAAGAGATAAACTTGGAGAATGGAAATACGTCATAGAGCCAGAGGTTAAGATAAGGTATTAATAGCAACCATGTGTAGGGAACTTGTATAAGTCATCTTTATATTCCCTTCACAATATCTTGCATAGAATAGGTGCTCAGTAAAAACTTATTGAATGAATAAATTAATGAAAAAAGTTACCAATTCTTAAGGAGCATCCATGATATAAGGGAGAAACTGAGTCATGATTAGCTTAAAAGTCTTATTTCTTCTACATATATCTAAATAGAAAACAGTCATTTTTAAAGGGTTGTGCTTACCATTAGAGTATATTACATGAGAATTAGGGAGTAAAAGAGCTTTTGCTTTGTTTTATTTTTACTTCATCTAAAGGGAAGTAGTAAGTAGCAATGGAAAGTAGATTTGGTGCCAAAGCACCCAAGTTTGAATCCCAGCTATACAGCTTACAACCTTTATGGCTTTGGATGAAATCACTCTTGCTGGGTTTCAATTTTCTTTTCTGTAGAATGAGGGTGTTGGATTCAGGGGCCCCTTCCAGCTCTAAATCTATGATTCTGTGAAATCCAAGGCTAGGTCACTTAGCTTGTGTAGCCAGAGAAAACACACACACACACACACACACACACACACACACACACACACACACACACGCACTATGTCAAGTTATAAAAATAATTTAATCATTTCTAAAAATCTCATTTGCTCCACCTTTCAATGCTGCCGCTCCTAATCTTGTCTTCTTACTGCACTCCTGTTGTTGTGTCTGCCTGTTGGAATGTTGTGTAGGAGGAATTCATGAACCTTAGAATAGTTATTTGGATGACTTTGGTTATTGTTCTTTCAGAAATCTGATGGGACCTTCACATGTTTAAAGGGCTCTAGCTGCTTGGAATTTTTGGTTCTTAAGATTATGTGGCTCATTTCCATTTGAGTAATGTCTGCACATTCACCCAACTGGCTCTAGTTAGGGGGAATATGGGCCAAAGATTTATAGTCCTAAAGAATAGCTAGAGTGTCCAGGTCTCTACGCAGAATTTCTTAAAATAAGTCATTGCACTTGTGAATCCCAGCTATAAATGCTATTTTGAATGGCACTGTTACAAGACTGACTCACTTATTCAGGTATGCATGATTTTCTTATGTTCTATGAAATGTGTACAGTTTTTAGAGCTTAGCTAAAGAGTCACTTCTGGGATGATGACTATCTTGCTTCAGGAAAGACTAGAGAAGAAGCCAACATAACCTGTTGAGAAAGAATGAGCCTTCTGCTCTACTATCTTTCCTTCCTACCCACCAACAACTCCATTAGTATTCACACCTTGATGTAATGACTATAAAATCTTGACTAGAATAAAGGGAGTTGGGAGAGTATTTGGCAGAATCTGGTTAGAGTAAAATGAAAGCTTAAAAAAGTGAGAAAAAAGATACCTGCCTGAAGAGTTAAAAGCAGGGTAGAAGGCAGGGCTTTTAATGTGTAAATTGGTCATATAGGCATGACTTGTCTTATTGCATTTTGCAGATATTGCTTTTTTTTTTTTTTACAAATTGAAAGTTTGTAGCTACCCTTTGTTGAGCATCTATCAGTGCTGTTTTCCCAACATCATGTGGTCGCCATTGTGTCTGTCACATTTTGGCAATTCTCACAATATTTCAAATTTTTTACCATAATTACATCTGTTATGGTAATCTGTGATCCATGATCTTCAATATTACCATTTTATCTGTTTAGTCACCATGAACCAAGACCATATAAGATGACAAACTTAATTGATAAATGTGTATGTTCTGACTACTCCACCAACCTATAGTTGCCTGGTCTCTGTCCCATTCCCCGAGCCTTTTTATTTCCTAAGATATAACAGTATTGAGATTAGGCCAATTAATAACCCTACAATGGCACTAAGTGTTCAAGATTAAAGAATAAATTCATGCTTGAGGAATTACTTTAAGAAATTACAACAATCACTCCAGCCTTCAACAATTATCACCCTGATCAGCCATTAGTGATCAACCTTGAAGCAAGATTCCACACCAGCAAAAAGATTACAACTCAATGAAGGCTCAGATGATAGAATTTTTTTAGCAATCAAGTATTTTTAAATTAAGGTATGTGCATTGCTTTTTAGACACAATACTATTGCACACTTAATGGGCTAAAAGTATGAAAAAATGATATATGCACCGAGAAAGCAAAAAATTCATATGACTTGCCTTTTGGGAATATTTGCTTTCTTATAGTATTTCAAAGATTGGGGAGTTCATCCATGTAATCACTTACTTTCTCTTCTGAAGACTGTAACATTCACATCTTTACATCTTTTGTCTATTCTTGGTCATGTTTTCCTATAAGCCCTGTAGCACAGTATATTTCAAGGTTCTTTATTATGCTAAGAATAATTCTACTTTTCAGATTGGCTACTTATTATTTCCTGTTCTCATTACTTGCTAGGACTTCTTTTTCTAGTCTTTTTAAAAAAAATTCCAGATTGTAATTTCATCAGTACAGAGAACTTAAACTCTCTCCTCTGATGAAGATTAGCAACTTATTTCTAATTTTTAGCTTTAGAGAGATGACTAGGGCATAGAGAGGTTCAGGGTTTGCATATGGTCACATATTCAGTATATGTTAGAATCAAGACTTGGGCTTCTTAAATTTAAAGCTAGATCAATATCTACTATACCAAGTTGCTTCTTGTTCATGTATTTAGTAATTATTATGCTGAATTTATGCATATATTTTCCTGCCTACTATGCTATAGCCTGGTTATTCCTACAGTATATCATTCCATTACCTTTTGGGTTATTTCTATTTTTAATTCAACCAAAATAATATATTTTTAAAGGAAAAGTTTCCTCATGCCACTTAGTCTAGAAGCATGGGTTACTTTCTGGCCTCATCATCAAGAGAGCTTTGACCAGCTTCTGACCTAGGCTGATTTGCCCCTTCTTTGGCAACCTTCCTCTCTCCATCTTGAGGGTCACTAAATAAATGTCATACTTGGTATAAATACTCAATTGATAGAGCCTTTTGTGTTTCAGAACTCTTGAAATCAAAATATTTGCTAGCCTCAGCCTCCCTGGTGGCTGGAATTATAGACATGGGTCACTATGTCTGGCTAAAATCTTGAATTGTTATATGATTCATAATTATAGAATTTGCATATATGCTCGTATTAAATTCTCTTTTATCGTGGAAATCTGTGTGGCATCATTGAAAACATTGAAATGTTTTCCAAACAAATTTTGCCCAATTGTTTTCTTCTTGGCCCCGGGTCTAGAGAATGACAAATATCCAACACGTGTCAGACATGTATTAATAGACTAACCTGTTGGGATTTCTATTCAGCTGCATGTCCTCATCTGAGGAAAATGCATTTTTCCATTTCAGTATAATTATGTTCCTTTTGTGGATTTAAAAACTGTAACCATCCTGCAGCTACAAGATATCCTTGTGTGGCTTGAGCGCCTGAAAGGGAAGCTGGGAACGGAGGGAGTATGGGTGGAAGGCTTAAGGAGTAAGGTAGGGAGAACATGAAGTGAGAAAATAGACAAAGAGACACAGGAGTCATCAGGTTCACATTCAGCTTGTCAGCCCCTACTACGATGGTCAGGGAGAGGGAGCTGATCTGTTTCTTAAGAGTAGTTGTACTAGGTGGGGGGGGGGGGCAGGGTGTGCTTCACCCATTTGGTACATGAAAAGTTTTAACAGTTCAGTTACAAAGCCAGAAGGGCAGGTGATCACACAATAGGTCACCAGGTATCTAGGCCAGGACTCTTCTTCTTTCTAGAAAGCTGGCACCAGGCTTGTTTTAGGAATGCAGGTGTGGATCTTGGATATTCCAAAGGACTCTAAGCTTATACAAAAGCTTGTCTGTGAGCTTACACACAAGAGATAACAGAAGAGGTTTGACTTGTAAGAACAACCAAATTTAGTCCCATCTAAATGTAAGGACTCAGCAATCAGTGATGTGAAATATTAGAAACATGTCCATAAGTCTGGTCCATGAGCACTTTGCTCATTAGAATCAGCATTTGAATACATCTTTTATACCTTCAGGATTCGTTCATACCTGGAACCCTTCAAAAACATTTTTTTCTGAAAAGGAGTCAATAGGATTGACCCAACTGCCAAAGGAGTCCTTGACACAAAAAAAGTCTAAGAACTCATACTTTGTGGCAACAGGTCCACCATCCCCAATATCACCCCCATTGCCACTCCTGTCGGCAGGAAGGAAAGTCCACAAGCCTTGGGAATATCAATGCCTCCCAGACCACTCCTCCTGGGTCTAGCAAGGCCAGCCATGATGCAAGAAGGCCACCCTTTTGGAGTCTTGACTTTGAGATCACTTCTACAGATGCCATAGCCCTCTCCTCTTTAGAAGCCACAACTCTTGAATTCCTCCAAAGAAAGCCACACCAACAAAGTCTTAGCACTGTCAAATGATCCAGTATCATAAAGATATGGTGTTTTACCAATGAAAATGACACAAGAAGATAGCTTCTCTAATATGCCTTGCTTCTGTACTCTGGGTACCACTGGGCTTTTCCCTCTTCCTTGCTGCTAAAATATCTTAAATATGCTGTCTCCTCCATTAGAACGTGAGCTCCCAGATAGCAGGGACTGCCGGGCTTCTCTGTCTATGTCTCCAGTACTTAATGAATGCTTTTCTTTTTATTTGTTCATCATATAATTGTTCTTGATTTGAGGTATCTTTAAATAAATTCTTGAATTCCTTACAAATTATCATCTTCCCCAGGACTTTCTTTTCTCTTTTCTGTCCTGAGTCTTCTCCTTCTATGCTACTTCTCTTGGTGATCTTATCAGCTTCCATGGATTAAATTACCATCTTTATATATATGAAGATTCCCAGATCCTCTTTTCCTGCCTTATTTCCTTGCTGATCTCCAAACTCGCGTCTCCAACTGCCTTTCAGACATTTCATACTGGATGATGAGTAGACATCTTAAAATGAATAGATCTAAAAAAGGCCACATATCTCTCCCCTTAAACCCTCCAAATCTGCTACTGCCCCTATTACTAGAGGGCAATATCATCCTCCCAGCCCTTTGAAATCAGGGGATTTGGGGGAAGGGAAGATTTTAAGGAAGGGATCACATGGTTATATCAACAGTTTTATTAACAAAAAGGCAACAGAAAGACAAGGGATGAGGGACCAACTTACTATTATCCACCCCAATATTAATTTATTAAGATTTCTAATCTAACTTGATCTGACTACTAAAAAGGTAGTTAAAATGGAGAGGGATTTGGTAAGGGAAAGCCAATCCAGAGCCCTAAGGGATTCTCCCTATGAGTCCTCCTTTGATCCAGAGAAAGATGTCAGCACCTCCAGAATAAATCCAGTTTCTCTTTGTGGTGTGAAGAGCAGGAAGCAGGCAGGTACCTCAAGACAGCCGCAGAGAGGGAACTGAAAGGTTTTTCCTTGGCCCACCCAAGGAATACCAAAAGCAGCTACCCTCTCAGTGTCTTGAGAGCAGAAAGCAGGGCACAGCTGCTGTCTCCTAAGGAGCTCAGTACCAACTGATGACTGCTTTTTTCAGGTACTGTCTCTTCTTGCCCCGTCCCAGGTTCTTGGTGTTCCCAATGCAATGTCTGGTCTTGCATCTTCTTGCATTTTTCAAACTCCTTTGTACACCCTTAGGCTTACAACCCAGGAATGGTCCTAGATTCCTTACTGTCTACCTCTCACCACTCCATCCAAGCTGTTGTTAAGGCCTGCCGATTTCACCTTTGCAACATCTTCTGACCATGTCTCTCCTTTGACACTGCCACCAATCCAGTGTCTCCCCACTCTAATCCTGCTCCATGCAGTCACTAAAATCCTGTCCCTAAAACTCAAGTCTACTCACATCACCCCCACCCCATTCAGTGGTTTCATATGGCCTCCAAGTGCAAATGCAAAGTACTCTGTTTGGCATTCAAAGCCCTTTATAATCTAGTCCTCTCTCAACTTTGCAGACTTCTTACTACACTAACTCCTCTCCATATACCCTTTGATCCAGTGACACAAGCAAGACATTCTGTCTCTTAACTCTTGGCCTTCTCTCTGGCTGTCCACCAGAATAGGGAAATGTTCTCACACCTGGAATGCTCTCACTTCTCATCTAACTATGGAACTCTCTGGCTTCTATTGAGTCCCAACTAAAATTCCAGTCCTATAAGAAGCCTTTCCTCCCCCCTCTTCCCTGGAATTACAGTGTATTCTCTCTGGTAATTATTTCCTATTTAACCTTTACATAGCTTGCTTTGTCTATAGTGGTTCTCTCCCCCAGGAGATTATAGGCTCCTTTAGGATAGGGACTGTCTTTTGCTTGTTTTTGTATCTCCAGGGTTTAGCCTAGTGCCTGACATGTAGTAAACATTTAATAAATGTTCATTAATTTTTATTTTGTTTGGTCCAAATCTTACCAATCTCAGTTTCACACTGGGAGAATGTATTAGTCAGTCAATCAGCAAACACATATTAGTATATAGTGGTCAACAAGTACTTATTCTGTCCCAACCAGGTGATCAGTTGTGCTAGGCGCTGGGAAGGATACATATTAGATAAAACATAGCTTTCTTCCCTAAAGCAATTTAAAATCTAGCTTAGGAATAAAAAGTACAGGAAAACAATTGCAAAAAATACAATATAGAATGTTAAATGTTCAACTGTGTGACATAGTGTCCATTCTGTAGAAATAGAATTTTCCTGTAGAAGGAAAAACTCCGTGAGGACTAGAATAGTCAGGCAAGAATTCTAGGGAAGGTTAGATAATTTGGACTTTGGAGAATGGGTAGAATTTGGATGAAGATGAAAATAATGACTATTTATCAGAGACTCATGGGAAATAAGGGCGAATTAGGTACGTTGAAGAGGCTGTTGTCAATGGAAACATTTTACAAAAGTTTTCTGAAAGCAATGAAATGGGGTGTCATGAGATGAGGAAATGTCTCTGAATCCCCAAATTCTTGCATGCCTTCCTTTTATACTTCACAGTACAAAGGATACCATTAATTGGGGCAGGCAAGTTTGGTGGGCATGGAAATAAAAAGATTCTATGTAGTGGGTAGACATATTAGATTTGAAGTCAGGTGGGTACAGATAGGTAAGCCATTGTCTCTGGGACTGGAACGAATATCTTAAGCATGGTTGAGTGCTGGACAGTTCTCGAAGTAATTCCAATTGTCTTATGAATAATAGAACGGTATTCTTGATGCTGTGAGAGTTAGGATGCTAAACTTTGGGGCGTGACTAACTTTCTGATTTGAAAATTCACTCCAATGAATAATACACTTTTTTTTTTAGTTCCTCCTCTTCTTCACTTCAGAATGTAACTAAATGCTCTTGTAGACGATGTGCTAGTAATGAGCTTTAGGATTAAATATGGTAAAATTTCTAGCCTTTAACAATATTTGAACGCAATTTTAGCCATACCTAGTCCTGGATTTTTCTTTCAAGAATAGAAAAAAGAGGAGAAAAAGGTAAATACTTTGTAACATATGGCAATGAAGTACAAATTCCTACTTATAATTTAATTACAGACTATAATTATTTAACCTGTACCAGCTGGTCTCAGGAAGTTACTCTAGTCCTTCGGGACCTGGTTCTTCTTCTGAAAGCATAAGATGTGTAATAGGTAAAACAAAAATACCTTCTGTAACTGTATTATTGAAATGTCAATGCAAATACTTTATAAGATGAGGAAAATAATGATTCGTTTCAAGTATGCTTATATTTAAGATGCCTATATCTGTGTGTATTTAAATTGGGATCTATGAGGTCTTTGTGCAATGCTTGTACAAAGGATAATCCTATTGCATCAAAGAGATGGGAGCCATTTCTATAATTAGTCACTTGAGATTTCATTTTTATGCCGGAGAAGATATTGAAATTTAATTTGCTTGTAACATGAAGTTGGTGAACTGAGAGGAACAGCAACACTAGTCCAAGCAATTTGTTGGCTCCTACTAATGTACTGAAAAACTGTGGGACATTTCTTTCAAGAGTTTGTTATTTGATCTTCTTCAAACTCTAGGGCAATTGCAGTATTCCTAAGGATCTTCTTCAGTCATTATTCTTTAAGACGGGATGTTTTCCTTTTATCCAATGCCACACCTTCTCTCTCCCTTTTTAAATAAGAGCTATTGACTTCTGAAAATATGGCAATTTACATGTGTATTCATGAAAAATAATATTTGTGACAGTCTTGAGGTTTTTATGGAAAACTATGTTTTTATGGATTAAACCATGTGAATGATTGAACTGAGAAATTCTCTGAATTTAAAAACAAGTTTTAGTTTCTTCATCATATACATAGTTCATTGTAACAATTTCTTTCCTATTTTATAAATTCTTCATCTATATATCTTTGATTTTAACTGATTTATGTTAGCTCTAATCCTCATAGATCATAATGCAAATATAAAAATTATAATTACTTTTATTTTGGGACAACACCCTCTATCTAACTATCTATTATATATGTCTTATTAATTCTAAGCCATTATTCTAGTTATTTTTCATTTAGAGTTGGTGGTTTTTCCCCCCAGGGTTTTTTAAGAACAAGAGTGCCTAAAAAAAAAAAGATTTGTTTTTTCCTTTGCTACTATATTACCAAAATACCCTCCATTAGAAACTTTCCTTATAACTAACAAGTACAATTAAGAAAAACAAATGATTGTGCCTGACAGCATATCCATATTCCCAACCATTTTTCAAAAGGGAAAAGATATATTTTATAGTTCAGACTCCAAAGTTGATATTGATCATTGAATTTCTCTGAAGTATGAAGTCTTTCACTATTGTTTCTTTATGTGATTTCCATTTATAATTCTATTACATATTTACTAAACATTCTATCAGGTCTCACAAGCTTTCATACTTTTTCCTCAATTCCAAATATTTGTTAATTCTTAGGGAACAATAATCATCTTAAATTCATAAAGCAGTTTCCATTCATTTAATTTTAAGATTTTGCTACCATCAAAAGAAATAATTTGCTTCTGAAATTAGTGTAAATGACTCCCAAATATTTATTTCCAATATCAGTGTAAATCATATTTTGTCAACTTTCCTAATGGGTATCTGTTCCTGGATGTGCTGCCAATAGCTCAAATTCTCAACTTCCAAAACTGAACTCTTCATTTTATCTCGAAAAATTCATTGAGTCTCCAATTTCTCTAACTTTGTTGATTATGCCACCATCCTTCTAGCTACTCAGGCTCCACGTCTCGGTCTTATTCAACGCCTGGCTCTTCCTCATCACTCATTTCCTTCCAATTCTCAAATCTTGTTGATTTGCCTTCAGAAATAGCTCTCTATTCATTCTCTCCTCTCCACACCTTCTGCCTTCATCACCTTTCACCTCTGAAATCTGAATCTCACTACTTCCAGTTATCCCCCTTATTGCTAAAACAGTCTACTTAGTGAATAGATCAGATTATGTCACTCTTTTGCTTAAAAATTCAGGGGCTCCCTATTAGATAAGGAATAAAGTAGAAAATAATTCTTCTGAAATTTGAGTACCTGTACCGAATGTTTCCAACTTTCTAGAGTTCTTCCATAGTTTATTCCATATTATGCATCACTTACTCTAAACATCTAGACTATTGCCTATGCTCTGTGGCTGTCCTCTTCACAGAATCAGAGTTTCAGAATTGAAAGAGACTTTAGTGGTTAAATAGTTGAACAAAAGCTAAAAAAGAAATTCTAGCTGTAATATATCCACAAATGCTCCACTTTTGCTTGAAGACCTCCACAGATGGGGACCCCACCCCTTCCTAGGACATTCTATTTCATTTTTATGACAGTTCTTCTTAAGCTGTGGTCCCCTGACCACAACAAAACGTTTCAGACCAAGTCTGACTTGGGTTGGGCATATAGACAATATTATTCTTTTATTACCAAAACTATCATCCATTACTGAACTCAAGACTTCATTGCTTTCTTTGTCCTTGACACACTGTTAATTCATTGAGCTCATTAAAACTCCAACACATTTTTCAAACTGCTTTCTAACCATGCTTCCCCCATCCTATGCTGTAAAGTTGATTTTTCAAAACCAAGTAGAAGATTTTACATCTGTCCCTACTGAGTTTCATCTTCTTAGCTTCGACATAATGCTTAAGACTGTCAAGATCTTTTCAATTTTGGCCACTGTGTTAACTACCCTCCCAGATTTGTGTCATCGGCAAATTTGATGAGCACATCATCTGTACCCAAGTCACTGATTTAAAAGCACAGAGCCAAAAACAGCTCCCACAATGATTTGATTGGAGGTCTCTAGCCAATTTGACATTGAACCAGCAATAATGATTCTTCAAGTCTGGCCATTCAACAAAATCTGAATCCAGCTGTGAAAAATGTGGAGAGATACCGTTTATCATGCAACACATTATTATATTTTCATAAGAACAGCATGGAGTGCACTGTAAAATAGGTTTCTAAAATCCAGGTAAGCTGTCATGACAACAGTTTCGCAAATCTGTCAAAAAAGGAAATAAGAATTTTCTGGCATGACCTGTTTCTGAGAAAGCCATGTGGGTCTTTTTAATCCTTGCTTCATTTCTAGAATTTTTCTCATCAGCTCTTTAACAATACTTTGAAATAGAGCTCACTAACCTATAATTTGCAGACTGATCTCTTTTTAAAAGGTAAATCAGGACAGAACTAGTCCTTCCCCAGGGTGTAACATGGTTCCTATTTTTCCTTCTTCCAAATATCATTGACCATGGCTCTACAAAAACAAAATGAATAAAAAATTAAAAATTTAAGACAGTGGCTCCTACAAAGTTAAATAATTTTAAAAGTGAAAAATAGATATTTAAATGAAAAAATAAAAGATGTGGTGGCTCTCCAACCACACCCACCTGTTCTTTTAATACTTCTAGGCTGGATGACTTGAATTCAGCTAAGACGGATATTTTCCAACTAACTTACTTATTTTAGGTAGCAATTTCCTGTTAGCCATTTTTGTTGAGCTGCTTTCAGTATGACGACAATTCTTCCTGGAAGTGAAAATGAACGCTACAGCAAAAGAAGACTCAAGTAGCTCTACCTTCTTTATGTTGTCACTTTTCATCATAGCTAGTATTTAATTTAAAATTCTTGCATCAATATTCCTTAGGGATACTGGGGAAGTGGGGGGTGAGGAGGGAGGGAGGAGATGAGAGAGGGAGGAAGGGAGGAGAGAGTGAGGGAGGAGAAAGAGGAGAGAGAGAGAGAGAGAGAGAGAGAGAGAGAGAGAGAGAGAGAGAGAGAGAGAGAGAGAGAGAGAGAGAGGAGGAAAGAGGAGAGGAGAGAGGAAGAGAGATTTAGCAGATGTCTGGCTAATTGAAGTCTTCTGTCACTTCTGTATTACTCTTCTGGACCAGCCTTGTCAGCTTATTTTCAAAACTTCTCCTCTATTGTTTCTGTCTCAGTTTTAATGATATAAAATAATCATTTCTTTCCCTTGATTTTCACCCAAATGCTGTTCACCGTGCTTCTCTTTTGTTCCTAGGGTTCCTCATGAGGATGCTTTCTAAATATACAATGCCATTTTACCTGTGCTGTGTCTTTGAATAGGAATACCCTTTAATAGCTGCTCTCCTGTCCTGAGTTGCATTCAGCCCCTTAAGCCTCAGTGATACTTACTTGTCCTGTGAGATCCAATGTGTCCTCTTGTATTGGGTCCTCTAGTTTACGGACTAACCTTTCGGTACCCCCATGTAGAAATGTGAGGCCACAGATTTTACCATTATAGTCTTTGGGGATTGTCTCCTGTGATCTTTGGGGTGTCTCAGCGGATATTCTTCATTTCACTTGCTCTCGATGGAGAAAGCTCTCATGCTTTCCTAGTCCCCAGTGAATTGACACAAGTTTCTGTGCTTGCTCCCATGCATGATGTGCCGATGAAAAGAGCATCAAAGTCACCTACAACACTGATGTAAATGGTTTCATTTGAAAAGGCCAGTTGAGGGGTAGTTAGTGCCTCCCTTTTTGTTCACAATTGACCGTGCACTCAAGCTAGTGTCTGAGATGAGATGCAACAGAGAATCTGTTCTCCGCTGCTTGAGCTCATTTTGGCCTTACGATTGAACCCCAAGAAAACAAAGGCTCCCCACAAGCCACGACTGCACCATCCACCCCTGGAATCATCAGTTAGAGCAAACTGAAAATTGTTAATGCTGTGGATAAGCTGACTTACCTTGGCAGTATTTCTAGGAATGTGCGCATAGATGATGACAATCTGGGTAAGCATTACCAGAGCTACCTCAATGTTTGGGACACTCTGAAAGAATGTGTGGGAGAGAAGAGGTGATGGACTGCTTGTCATATGTAAGGTCTCCAGAACTGCTGTGCTGACCTCATTGTTGTATGCCTATTAAACCTGGACAATCTTCCCAGTGCTGTGCCAGAAACCTGAATTGCTTCCGTTGGAATTGTCTTAGAAAAAGGCTTTGCAGGTCACCTGGAGAGATAAGGTTCTGGTCCCTGAGGCCCTTTCTCACACCGAACTGCCAAGCATTGAGCCTTTACTCTGTGTACACCTCTTGAGCTGGCCACATTATACAAACATCAAAAGTACATTGGCCTAAAAGACCATTTTATAAAGAGCTAACCCAAGGCAAAGTCTTACCTGGAGGCCAGAAGAAGCAATCCAAGAACACTCTCAAGGTCTCTCTGAAGAACTTTAGTACTGATTGGGTGACCTGGGAGACACTGGCACAGGGCTATCTTGAACTGCATGCCTGCTTCAAAGAAGGTGCTGTGCTCTATAAGCAATGCCGAATTTCAGGAGCTCAAGAGAAATGTGAGATGCATAAATGCAGAGACATCTCCATCCCAAATGGTCATTGGGCTATTTGTGCCCCATTTTGGTCTTCTTTGAGTATAGACAATAAACTACCAAATAACCAATTCTCTATGGTATCTTGCCAAATATACAGTCAACTTCCCCACCCCCAGTCCTTTTTTAGTCTCAAGCCTTTTTGAATAGATTTGCAAAATACCTGGAAAAAAAAACTAAAAAAAAATTTACCAGGTTTTTTTTGGGGGGGGATTCAGGGGGGTTGTACTCTGCCCCTGACCAGGAGTTTGTCATCCCAGTGTTCTAAGTCATGTCTAATAATCCAAAAGCTATTCCCAGATACCACCTTATTTACAAATGTTCATTTTCTGAGTCACTTTTTTTCCTTTTCAGCACCCTTTCCTTCAAAGGACTGCAATGAGGAACATAACAACCTGTGCCCTTAATGCTCTTTAGTTCCTTCCCCAACGCTTTGTAATTTTTGGCAGTACTTTTTGTGTTCCTTCTGGCAGTATCGAGTGTGCCCAGATGAATCACCAGAAATCGGTACTAATCATCTGTTTTGATAAGTCTTGAGTGGTTATTTGTTATGGCTCAGATGTATGTCCTCAGAAGACAACAGACTTCTCAAATGTTCTAAGGTCAATAAACAGATACCTCAACCCCTATGAGCAGTGACTAACCATGCACTACTGCTCTGTACTTTTTTCTGTGACCCTTACTTAATGATCTCATCTCTTCTGTTTCTGGGCTTTTGCTGACATTATCTCTTATGGCTGTAATAAAGATTCCACTCCAGTTTGCATTTCTATTTGGTGGAAAGTTAATCTTGTAATACTAAAATTAGTTTCATTCTCCTTTTGGAAGCCTTTCTTCATTCTCTCTCTGTCTCTCTGTCTCTGTCTCTCTGTCTCTGTCTCTGTCTCTCTCTGTCTCTCTGTCTCTCTGTCTCTGTCTCTGTCTCTGTCTCTCTGTCTCTCTCTCTCTGTCTCTCTCTGTCTCTGTCTCTGTCTCTCTGTCTCTGTCTCTGTCTCTCTGTCTCTGTCTCTCTCTCTGTCTCTCTCTCTCTCTCTCTGTCTCTGTCTCTCTGTCTCTGTCTCTGTCTCTCTATCTGTCTCTCTCTCTTTCTCTCTCTCTCTCTCTCCCCCTCCCCATCAAAAAGTGACAGTCCCTCCTCCAAGTATGTTGTTTTAATCTCTCCTTTGCATTTCTTATATTGTCTTGTCTTATTCATGTATGTTTCTCATATCCCACTTCCATTAGATTAGAAGCTTCTTGAAGGTGGAAGCTGTGTTTTAGTTCATCTCTGTGTGTGCCCAGCACCTAGCATAGTTCTTTGAATATGGATGTTTTTAAAAATAATTGAATTGAATTGCAATCAGGCTCTTGCATATCATATCCCTACTGGAAAATATGAAAGTTCTTTCTTGTCAACTTCATGTGCTTTATGAAAGAGTTGAAATAGATGCTAGTTCTCCTCAACCTCCATTTATTGAAGAGGGATTTGGGGGTTTTGTTTCTGCTTTGTTTTGTTTTGTAGTGGAGTTTCTCTCACAAGTATAGCAGGACAGGATAGGAAACCCACACAACGACAGATATCCAGATTATCCATTATCCTCCATAAGGAACCCTAATTCTTTATTGGGCATTTTACTTAAAGTGACTCTTAAAAGTTTCCCAATTGACCTTTTGATTGTTGTTATTTTCTGTGGAAACTTGACACACAGAGACCCGGTATACCGGCCACACTCTAGAGTGAAATGAAGGCAAACTACTGAAATCTCTTTTGTTTCTCCATTCACTTCTGTGTTTTTAATTGCACCCCAAATTCTGCCAAATCATTCAAGTGATCTGAATCTCTCTCTACAAGGAAATATGTATCACTATTGTTATCCAGATTTGTGATAGTATTTGAGCAAATAAACTAGCCTATCTTTTTGTTATCATTTTATATATATGTGTGTGTGTGTGTACATATATGTATATATTTCCTTTCTCCTCTGATTTCCCATTTAGTACTCTGTAACATCACTCAAGACCATCCCAGAACTGTGCCGGAGA